>NC_069503.1:811719805-811868196 GCF_027579735.1 Bombina bombina
GGAAAGGGCCATGCCCTCCCACAGGATAGGCCTTTCAAGGCTAAGAATAAGTCTAATTTTCGTTCCTTTCGCAATTTCAGGAACGGACCGGCTTCTAACTCTGCAGCCTCTAGACAAGAGGGTAACACTTCCCAGCCTAAACCAGCATGGAAGCCATTGCAAGGCTGGAACAAGGGAAAACAGGCCAAGAAGCCTGCTGCTGCTACCAAGACAGCATGAAGGGGTAGCCCCCGATCCGGGGCCGGATCTAGTAGGGGGCAGACTTTCTCTCTTTGCTCAGGCTTGGGCAAGAGATGTTCCGGATCCCTGGGCACTAGAAATTGTCTCTCAGGGGTATCTTCTAGAGTTCAAAGAACTTCCTCCAAGGGGAAGGTTCCACATGTCTCGTTTATCTTCAGACCAGATAAAGAGACAGGCATTCTTACGTTGCGTAGAAGACCTATTAAAGATGGGAGTGATACACTCAAACCTGTTTGTAGTTCCCAAAAAAAGAAGGAACTTTCAGGCCAATTCTTGATTTAAAAATTCTAAACAAATTCCTCAGAGTTCCATCATTCAAAATGGAAACCATTCGGACGATTTTACCAACGATCCAGGAGGGTCAATATATGACTACCTTGGACCTAAAGGATGCATACCTTCATATTCCTATCCACAAAGATCATCATCAGTTCCTGAGGTTTGCCTTTTTGGACAAACATTACCAGTTCGTGGCTCTTTCGTTCGGTTTAGCCACTGCTCCCAGAATTTTCACAAAGGTGCTAGGGTCCCTTCTAGTGGTCCTAAGGCCGAGGGGCATTGCAGTAGCACCTTACCTAGACGACATTCTAATTCAAGCGTCGTCCCTTCCCAAAGCAAGGGCTCATACAGACATTGTTTTAGCCTTTCTCAGGTCTCACGGGTGGAAGGTGAACATAGAAAAGAGTTCCCTGTCCCCGTCCACAAGGGTTCCCTTTCTGAGAACAATAATAGACTCAGTGGAAATGAAGATTTTTCTGACAGAGGTCAGAAAGTTAAAGCTTCTAAACGCTTGTCGAGTTCTTCAATCTATTCCTCAGCCCTCCATAGCTCAGTGCATGGAGGTAATAGGACTAATGGTTGCGGCAATGGACGTGGTTCCTTTTGCTCGAATTCATTTAAGACCATTGCAACTGTGCATGCTCAAACAGTGGAATGGGGATTATGCAGACTTGTCTCCCCAGATTCAAGTGGACCAGGTAACCAGAGACTCACTCCTCTGGTGGTTGGCTCAGGATCACCTGTCTCAGGGACTGAGTTTCCGCAGACCAGAGTGGATCATTGTCACGACCGACGCCAGTCTCTTAGGCTGGGGCGCAGTCTGGGGCTCCCTGAAAGCTCAGGGTCTATGGTCTCGGGAAGAGTCTCTTCTCCCGATAACCATTTTGGAACCGAGATCGATATTCAATGCGCTCCTGGCTTGGCCTCAACTAGCGAAGGCCAGGTTCATTAGATTTCAGTCGGACAACATGACGACTGTAGCGTACATCAATCATCAGAGAGGAACAAAGAGTTCCCTGGCGATGAGAGAGGTATCCAAGATCATCAAATGGGCGGAGGATCACTCCTGCCATCTATCTGCAATTCACATCCCAGGAGTAGACAACTGGGAGGCAGATTATTTGAGTCGTCAGACTTTCCATCCGGGGGAGTGGGAACTTCACCCGGACAGAGGTCTTTGCCCAGTTAACTCAACTATGGGGCATTCCAGATATGGATCTGATGGCGTCTCGTCAGAACTCCAAGGTTTCTCGCCACGGGTCCAGATCCAGGGATCCCAAGGCGACACTAGTAGATGCATTGGTGGCGCCTTGGTCGTTCAATCTAGCTTATGTGTTTCCACCGTTCCCTCTCCTTCCCAGGCTTGTAGCCAGGATCAAACAGGAGAAGGCCTCGGTGATTCTAATAGCTCCTGCATGGCCACGCATGACTTGGTATGCAGACCTGGTGAATATGTCATCGGCTCCACCATGGAAGCTACCTTTTGAGGCAGGACCTTCTAGTACAAGGTCCATTCGAACATCCAAATCTAGTTTCTCTGCAACTGACTGCTTGGAAATTGAACGCTTGATTCTATCTAAGCGTGGGTTTTCAGATTCGGTTATAGATACTCTGGTTCAGGCCAGAAAACCTGTGACTAGGAAAATTTACCATAAGATATGGCAAAAATATATCTGTTGGTGCGAATCCAAGGGTTACTCTTGGAGTAAAATTAGAATTCCTAGGATACTTTCCTTTCTCCAAGAGGGTTTGGATAAAGGTTTGTCAGCTAGTTCTCTAAAAGGACAGATATCTGCTCTGTCTGTCTTGTTGCACAAACGTCTGGCAGCCGTGCCAGATGTACAGGCGTTTGTACAGGCATTAGTTAGAATCAAGCCTGTCTACAGACCTATGACTCCTCCATGGAGTCTAAATTTAGTTCTTTCAGTTCTTCAAGGGGTTCCGTTTGAACCTTTGCATTCCATAGATATTAAATTACTATCTTGGAAAGTTCTGTTTTTTGTTGCTATTTCTTCTGCTAGAAGAGTTTCCGAATTGTCTGCTTTGCAGTGTACTTCACCCTATCTGGTATTCCATACAGATAAGGTAGTTTTACGTACTAAGCCTGGTTTTCTTCCAAAGGTGGTTTCCAATAGGAATATTAACCAGGAAATAGTTACATGTAGTTCGTGCTTTAAAATTTTATTTAGAAGCAACAAAGGATTTCAGACAGACATCTTCTTTGTTTGTCGTCTATTCTGGTAAGAGGAGAGGTCAGAAAGCTACTGCTACCTCTCTTTCCTTTTGGCTAAAAAGCATCATCCGTTTGGCCTATGAGACTGCCGGCCGGCAGCCTCCTGAACGAATTACAGCTCACTCTACTAGAGCTGTGGCTTCCACATGGGCCTTCAAGAATGAGGCTTCTGTTGAACAGATCTGTAAGGCAGCGACTTGGTCTTCTCTGCATACTTTTGCCAAATTTTACAAATTCGATACTTATGCTTCTTCGGAGGCTGTTTTTGGAAGAAAGGTTTTGCAAGCTGTGCTGCCTTCCGTTTAGGTTACCTGACATGTTCCCTCCCTTCATCCGTGTCCTAAAGCTTTGGTATTGGTTCCCACAAGTAAGGATGAAGCCGTGGACCGGACACACCAATGTAGGAGAAAACAGAATTTATGTTTACCTGATAAATTTCTTTCTCCTAAGGGTGTATCCGGTCCACGGCCCGCCCTGGCTTTTTGTCAGGTGTAAAATTTTTATTTTTCTGAACACTACAGTCATCACGGCACCTTATAGTTTCTCCTTTTTCTCCTAACCGTCAGTCGAATGACTGGGGGGCGGAGCCAGAGGGGGGGCTATATGGACAGCTTTTGCTGTGTGCTCTCTTTGCCATTTCCTGTAGGGAATGAGAATATCCCACAAGTAAGGATGAAGCCGTGGACTGGACACACCGTAGGAGAAAGAAATTTATCAGGTAAACATAAATTCTGTTTTTTTGTTTTTTTTTCTTTCCAAAACTTTTCATTGCTGAGTTAGGACTTTAGTTTTACAATAGTTTTTCTTTCCTATGACATGGAGAGTCGGGGAGAATTGGATAGAGTCTATGATTTACCATCTTCTGAGGAGGTTTTTCCTGTACCAAGGAAGATGTCTGAAATTATTGTTCAGGAATGGGACAAACCAGGGGTTCCTTTTTCCCTTTCACCTGTTTTTAAGAAAATGTTTCCTGTGGCTATTCGTGACTCATGGCGCATGAATGAGCTATTTCTACTCTTGCTAAGAGAAATACCATTCCTATAGAGGATAGTTGCTCTTTTAAAGATTCAATGGACAAAAAGCTAGAGCTAGACAAAAACCTAATAAAATATTTACAAAAATGTGAGGGGTGTACTCACTTTTGTGAGATACTGTATGTTCAGGGACTTGTCTAGTTTCAATTGGCATATCTTAGGAACTTGACACCAAAAGGGGATAATTTCTTTTATGTAATTGGCAAGAGTCCATGAGCTAGTGACATATGGGATATACAATCCTACCAGGAGGGGCAAAGTTTCCCAAACCTCAAAATGCTTATAAATACACCCCTCACCACACCCACAAATCAGTTTTGCAAACTTTGCCTCCTATGGAGGTGGTGAATTAAGTTTGTGCTAAGATTTCTACGTTGATATGCGCTTCTCAGCATTGTTGAAGCCCGATTCCTCTGAGTACAGCGAATGTCAGAGGGACGTGAAGGGAGTATCCCTTATTTAAATACGATGATTTCCCTAACGTGGGTCTATTTCATAGGTTCTCTGTTATCGGTCGTAGAGATTCATCTCCTACCTCCCTTTTCAGATCGACGATATACTCTCAATTTACCATTACCTCTACTAATAACTGTTTTAGTACTGGTTTGGCTATCTGCTATATGTGGATGGGCGTCTTTTGTTAAGTATGTTTTCATTACTTAAGACACTCTCAGCTATGGTTTGGCACTTTATGCATTTATATAAAGTTCTAAATATATGTATTGTACTTATATTTGCCATGAGTCAGGTTCATGTATTTCCTTCTGCAGACTGTCAGTTTCATATTTGGGAATGTAAACATTTTTAAGAAATGTATTTCTTACCTGGGGTTTAGTCTTTTTTCAATTGATTACTTCTTGTAATTGCGGGTATTAGGCCCGTGGGTGCGTCAAATGCTAAACTTTATTGCGTCATTCTTGGCGCAAAAAAAAATTTGCCGCGAAAAAGTACGTTTATGACGCAACTTCCTTTCACACGGCGGCGTCATTAGTGACGCAAATGTGTCACTTTACGTTACGTTGTGCGTCATACTTGGTGCCAGATTTTTTTGATTATTTCAATACCCCTTGTTTGTTTGCATCTTGCTTTTTGCTTTCAGAGGCCTATGCTATTGCATTTTTTCCCATTCCTGTCATATAAGGAAATAGATAATTTTGCTTTATATGTTGTTTTTTCTCTTACATTGTGCAAGATGTCCCAATCTGATCCTGCCTCAGAAGTTTCTGCTGGAACATTGCTGCCTGACATCGGTTCTACCAAAGCTAAGTGCATTTGTTGTAAAGTTGTAGAAATTATTCCACCGAATGTCATTTGTAATAGTTGTCATGATAAACTTTTACATGCAGATAGTGTTTCCATCAGTAATAGTACATTGCCAGTTGCAGTTCCTTCAACTTCTAATGTGCATGATATACCTGTAAATTTTAAAGAATTTGTTTCGGATTCTATTATGAAGGCTTTGTCTGCATTTCCACCTTCTAATAAATGTAAAAGGTCTTTTAAAACTTCTCATTTAGCTGATGAAATTTCAAATGACCAACAACATAATAATTTATCCTCTTCTGATGGGGATCTATCTGAAACAGAAGATCCTTCCTCAGACATTGACACTGACAAATCTACTTATTTATTTAAAATAGAGTATATGCGTTCTTTATTAAAAGAAGTGTTAATTACTTTGGATATTTAGGTAACCAGTCCTATTGACGTTCAGTCTAATAAACGTTTAAATGCTGTTTTTAAACCTCCTGTGGTTTCCCCAGGGGTTTTTCCCATTCCTGAGGCTATTTCTGATATGATTTCTAGGGAATGGAATAAGCCAGGTACTTCTTTTATTCCTTCTTCAAGGTTTAAAAAATTGTATCCTTAACCAGCAAAATCTATAGAGTTTTGGGAAAAAATCCCCAAAGTTGATGGGGCTATTTCTACTCTTGCTAAACGTACCACTATTCCTATGGAAGATAGTACTTCCTTTAAGGATCCTTTAGAAAGGAAGCTTGAATCTTATCTAAGGAAGGCCTATTTATATTCAGGTCATCTTCTCAGACCTGCTATTTCTTTGGCTGATGTTGCGGCTGCATCAACTTTCTGGTTGGAAAATTTAGAGCAACACGAATTGGATTCTGACATATCTAGCATTGTTCGCTTACTGCAACATGCTAATCATTTTATTTGTGATGCAATTTTTGATATTATCAAAATTGATGTTAGATCCATGTCTTTAGCTGTATTAGCTAGAAGAGCTTTGTGGCTTAAATCTTGGAATGCTGATATGACATCTAAATCTAAATTACTATCTCTTTGTTTCCAAGGTAATAATTTATTTGGTTCTCAGTTGGATTCTATTATTTCAACTATCACTGGGGGAAAGGAGTTTTTCTGCCTCAGGATAAAAAAACTTAAGGGTAAATCTAAGGCTTCTAACCGTTTTCGTTCCTTTCGTCAGAATAAAGAACAAAAACTCCATCCTTCCCCCAAGGAATCTGCTTCCAATTGGAAGCCTTCCTCAAATTGGAATAAATCCAAGCCATTTAGGAAACCAAAGTCAGCCCCTAAATCCGCATGAAGTTGCGGCCCTCATGCCAGCTCAGCTGGTAGGGGCAGATTAAGGTTTTTCAAGGATTTTTGGATAAAATCTTTCCAAAATCATTGGATTCAGAGCATTGTCTCTCAAGGGTATCGAATAGGATTCAAAGTAAAACCTCCTGTGAGAAGATTTGTTTCTCTCACGCATCCCTGTAAATCCAGTAAAAGCTCAGGCTTTTCTGAAGTGTGTTTCAGATCTGGAGTCTTCAGGGGTAATCATGCCAGTTCCTCATCAGGAACAAGGTTTGGGGTTTTATTCAAACCTATTCATTGTACCAAAGAAATAAAATTTATTCAGACCAGTTCTGAATCTAAAAATTTTGAATCGTTATGTAAGAGTACCAACTTTCAAGATGGTGACTATAAGGACTATTCTGCCTTTTGTTCAGCGAGGACATTATATGTCCACAATATACTTGCAGGATGCATACCTTCATATTCCGATTCATCCAGAACACTTTCAGTTTCTGAGATTCTCTTTTCTAGACAAGCATTACCAATTTGTTGCTCTTCCATTTGGCCTAGCAACAGCTCCAAGAATCTTTTCAAAGGCCCTACTATCTGTAATCAGAGAACAGGGTATTGCGGTGTTTCCTTATTTGGACGATATCTTGGTACTAGCTCAGTCTTTACATACTGCAGAATCTCACACGAATCAACTAGTGTTGTTTCTTCGGAAACATGGTTGGAGGATTAATTTACCAAAAAGTTTGATTCCTCAGACAAGGGTCACCTTTTTAGGCTTCCAGATAGATTCAGTGTCCATGACTCTGTCTCTAACAGACAAGAGACGTTTAAAATTGGTTGCAGCATGCCGGCTCCTTCAGTCTCAGTCATTCCCTTCAGTGGCTATGTGCATGGAAGTTTTAGGTCTCATGACTGCAGCATCGGACGCGATCCCCTTTGCTCGTTTTCACATGAGACCTCTACAGCTTTGCATGCTGAGTCAATGGTGCAGGGATTATACAAAGATATCACAATTAATATCCTTGAATCCCAATGTACGACACTGTCTGACATGGTGGATAGATCACCATCGTTTGGTTCAAGGGGCTTCTTTTGTTCGCCCAACCTGGACCGTGATCACAACAGATGCGAGTCTTTCAGGTTGGGGAGCTGTTTGGGGATCTCTGACAACACAAGGGGTTTGGAAATCTCAAGAGGCGAGATTACCAATAAATATTTTAGAACTCCGTGCAATTCTCAGAGCTCTTCAGTTCTGGCCTCTGCTAAAGAGAGAACCGTTCATTTGTTTTCAGACAGACAATATCACAACTGTGGCTTATGTCAATCATCAGGGTGGGACTCACAGTCCCCAAGCTATGAAAGAAGTATCTTGGATACTTGCCTGGGCGGAATCCAGCTCCTGTCTAATCTCTGCGGTGCATATCCCAGGCGTAGACAATTGGGAGGCGGATTATCTCAGCCGCCAGACTTTACATCCAGGGGAGTGGTCTTTCCATCCAGATGTTTTTTCTCAGGTTGTTCAGATGTGGGGGCTTCCAGAGATGGATCTCATGGCCTCTCATCTAAACAAGAAACTTCCCAGATACCTGTCCAGGGATGTTCAGGCGGAAGCAGTGGATGCGCTGACACTTCCTTGGTGTTATCAACCTGCTTACATCTTCCCGCCTCTAGTTCTCCTTCCAAGAGTGATCTCCAAAATCATCATGGAACAGTCTTTTGTGTTGCTGGTGGCTCCAGCATGGCCACACAGATTTTGGTATGCGGATCTGGGTCGGATGTCCAGTTGCCCGCCTTGGCCACTTCCGTTACGGCCGGACCTACTATCTCAAGGTTTGTTTTTCCATCAGGATCTCAAATCATTAAATTTGAAGGTATGGAAATTGAACGCTTAGTTCTAAGTCATAGAGGTTTCTCTGACTCAGTGATTAATACTATGTTACAAGCTCGTAAATCTGTCTCTAGAAAGATTTATTATAGAGTTTGGAAGACTTACATTTCATGGTGTTCTTCTCATAAATTCTCCTGGCATTCTTTTAGAATTCCTAGAATTTTACAGTTCCTTCAGGATGGTTTGGATAAGGGTTTGTCTGCAAGTTCCTTGAAAGGACAAATCTCCGCTCTTTCTGTTTTATTTCACAGAAAGATTGCTATACTTCCTGATATTCACTGTTTTGTACAGGCTTTAGTTCGTATTAAGCCTGTCATTAAATCAATTTCTCCTCCTTGGAGTCTTAATTTGGCTCTGAAGGCTTTACAGGCTCCTCCATTTGAGCCTATGCATTCTTTGGACATTAAACTACTTTCTTGGAAAGTGTTGTTCCTTTTGGCTATCTCTTGTGCTAGAAGAGTTTCTGAGCTATCTGCTCTTTCTTGTGAGTCTCCTTTTTCATCAGGATAAGGCAGTTTTGCGGACTTCTTTTCAATTTTTACCTAAGGTTGTGAATTCTAAAAACATTAGTAGAGAAATTGTTGTCCCTTCCTTGTGTCCTAATCCTAAGAATTCTTTGGAAAGATCCTTACATTCTTTGGATGTTGTAAGAGCTTTGAAATATTATGTGGAAGCTACTAAAGATTTCAGGAAGACTTCCAGTCTATTTGTTTTATTTTCTGGTCCTAGGAAAGGTCAGAAGGCTTCTGCTATTTCCTTGGCTTCTTGGTTGAAACTTTTGATTCATCAAGCTTATTTGGTGTCGGGTCAAGTCCCGCCTCAGAGAATTACAACTCATTCTACTAGATCAGTTTCCACTTCGTGGGCTTTTAAGAATGAAGCTTCAGTTGATCAGATTTGCAAAGCGGCGACTTGGTCCTCTTTGCATACATTTACTAAATTCTACCGTTTTGATGTATTTGCTTCTTCGGAAGCAGTTTTTGGTAGAAAAGTTCTTCAGGCAGCTGTTTCAGTTTGATTCTTCTGCTTTTTGATTTAAGTTTTTTTCTTTCAAAAATGAAAATAAACTTATTTTTTTGGGTTGTGGATTAATTTTTTTCAGCGAAATATAGATTTTTTAATTTTTATTCCCTCCCTCTCTAGTGACTCTTGAGTGGAAGACTCCACATCTTGGGTATTGATATCCCATATGTCACTAGCTCTTGGACTCTTGCCAATTACATGAAAGAAAACATAATTTATGTAAGAGCTTACCTGATAAATTCATTTCTTTCATATTGGCAAGAGTCCATGAGGCCCACCCTTTTTATGGTGGTTATGATTTTTTGTATAAAGCACAATTATTTCCAAATTTCCTTTGTTGATGCTTTCTACTCCTTTCTTTATCACCCCACTGCTTGGCTATTCGTTAAACTGAATTGTGGGTGTGGTGAGGGGTGTATTTATAGGCATTTTGAGGTTTGGGAAACTTTGCCCCTCCTGATAGGATTGTATATCCCATATGTCACTAGCTCATGGACTCTTGCCAATATGAAAGAAATGAATTTATCAGGTAAGTTCTTACATAAATTATGTTTTTTAACCCCCCCTTGTCTATAAAACAAAGATAGACAGGACTGGCAGGCACCATTCAAAAATGGCCATGACCAGTAATCCATACCAGTGAGCATGAATGGAATTGTAGCACAACTGCATTGGTTTCTGATATAGTTTGTTTGGATTTTAAATAGAAATCTTTCTAGGAGCAATACTTGGTCAGATGGGCTTGTGTACTCCACACCCAGTAAATTTGCTGTTAGTCAGTGCATCATCACTATGCATCATTGTTGGTTATTCCATAGAGTCTGTGCACAAACAAATTGTCTGTACTTTTTCTATATGAATAAAAATGTTTCTCCAATTTATTAGTTGGAGTTATGGAGCGAGATTACATATATGGCGCAGCCTTCAGCGCAAGTGCTGCAACCTGCGCCGCCTGTAATTTCACCTCGCACATCGGGGTATTACATAAATCTCGCCGGCAGGTCATAAAGTGCCGTAAGTCTGATAAACTAGCGATGTCCAGAAATGAGCGTAATTACAAATTTCTGGAGTCGCCAGTGACTTACGGCACTTTAGAAACTGCCGGCGCCTAAGAAAAGTAAAGAAAATATCAAATCTCCCGTAACAGTCTAAAACGCCTCCCAAAAATAAGCCCGACACATAAAAACCCCTATATCCGCAATCCCACCTCTAACTACTAATAATGTATTAACCCCTAAACCGACAACCCCCCACAACGCAATAAGCCTAATTAAACTATTAACCCCTATTTCTCTTGTAAAGGTGTACCCAGTCCACGGGTTCATCCATTACTTGTGGGATATTCTCCTTCCCAACAGGAAGCTGCAAGAGGACACCCACAGCAGAGCTGTCTATATAGCTCCTCCCCTAACTACCACCCCCAGTCATTCTCTTGCAGCTCTCGACAAGAAAGGAAGTATCAAGAGAGATGTGGTGACTTAGTGTAGTTTTTACCTTCAATCAAAAGTTTATTTCTCCAACATAGGTGTGTCCGGTCCACGGCGTCATCCTTACTTGTGGGATATTCTCTTCCCCAACAGGAAATGGCAAAGAGCCCAGCAAAGCTGGTCACATGATCCCTCCTAGGCTCCGCCTACCCCAGTCATTCTCTTTGCCGTTGTACAGGCAACATCTCCACGGAGATGGCTTAGAGTTTTTTAGTGTTTAACTGTAGTTTTTATTATTCAATCAAGAGTTTGTTATTTTAAAATAGTGCTGGTATGTACTATTTACTCTGAAACAGAAAAGAGATGAAGATTTCTGTTTGTATGAGGAAAATGATTTTAGCAACCGTTACTAAAATCCATGGCTGTTCCACACAGGACTGTTGAGAGGAATTAACTTCAGTTGGGGGAACAGTGAGCAGTCTTTGGCTGCTTGAGGTATGACACATTCTAACAAGACGATGTAATGCTGGAAGCTGTCATTTTCCCTATGGGATCCGGTAAGCCATTTTTATTCAGACAGTAAATAAGGGCTTCACAAGGGCTTATTAAGACTGTAGACATTTTCTGGGCTAAATCGATCATATTTACACATATTTAGCCTTGAGGAATCATTTAATCTGGGTATTTTTTGTAAAATAATATCGGCAGGCACTGTTTTAGACACCTTATTCTATAGGGGCTTTCCCTAATCATAGTCAGAGCCTCATTTTTGCGCCGGTATGGCGCACTTGTTTTTGAGAACAGCATGACATGCAGCTGCATGTGTGTGGAGCTCTGATACATAGAAAAGTCTTTCTGAAGGCATCATTTGGTATCGTATTCCCCTTTGGGCTTGGTTGGGTCTCAGCAAAGCAGATTCCAGGGACTGTAAAGGGGTTAAATATAAAAACGGCTCCGGTTCCGTTATTTTAAGGGTTAAAGCTTCCAAATTTGGTGTGCAATACTTTTAAGGCTTTAAGACACTGTGGTGAAATTTTGGTGAATTTTGAACAATTCCTTCATACTTTTTCGCAATTGCAGTAATAAAGTGTGTTCAGTTTAAAATTCAAAGTGACAGTAACGGTTTTATTTTAAAACGTTTTTTGTGCTTTGTTATCAAGTTTATGCCTGTTTAACATGTCTGAACTACCAGATAGATTGTGTTCTGACTGTGGGGAAGCCAAGGTTCCTTCTCATTTAAATAGATGTGATTTATGTCATAAAAAATTTAGTAAAAATGATGCCCAAGATGATTCCTCAAGTGAGGGGAGTAAGCATGGTACTGCATCATCCCCTCCTTCGTCTACACCAGTCTTGCCCATACAGGAGGCCCCTAGTACATCTAGCGCGCCAATACTCCTTACTATGCAACAATTAACGGCTGTAATGGATAATTCTATCAAAAACATTTTAGCCAATATGCCCACTTATCAGCGAAAGCGCGACTGCTCTGTTTTAGAAAATACTGAAGAGCATGAGGACGCTGATGATATTGTTTCTGAAGGGCCCCTACACCAGTCTGAGGGGGCCAGGGAGGTTTTGTCTGAGGGAGAAATTTCAGATTCAGGAAAAATTTCTCAACAAGCTGAACCTGATGTGATTACTTTTAAATTAAGTTGGAACATCTCCGCGCTCTGCTTAAGGAGGTGTTATCCAATTTGGATGATTGTGATTATCTGGTCATTCCAGAAACACTATGTAAAATGGACAAGTTCCTAGAGGCCCCGGGGCCCCCCGAAGCTTTTCCTATACCCAAGCGGGTGGCGTACATTGTTAATAAAGAATGGGACAGGCCCGGTATACCTTTCGTACCTCCCCCCATATTTAAAAAATTGTTTCCTATAGTCGACCCTAGAAAGGACTTATGGCAGACAGTCCCCAAGGTCGAGGGGGCGGTTTCTACTCTAAACAAGCGCACCACTATACCCATAGAAGATAGTTGTGCTTTCCAAGATCCTATGGATAAAAAATTAGAAGGTTTGCTAAAAAAGATGTTTGTTCAGCAAGGTTACCTTCTACAACCAATTGCATGCATTGTCCCTGTCACTACAGCCGCGTGTTTCTGGTTCGATGAGCTAGAAAAGGCGATTATTAGTAATTCTTCTTCTTATGAGGAGATTATGGACAGAATTCGTGCTCTTAAATTGGCTAATTCTTTCACCCTAGACGCCACCTTGCAATTGGCTAGGTTAGCGGCGAAAAATTCTGGGTTTGCTATTGTGGCGCGCAGAGCGCTTTGGTTAAAATCTTGGTCAGCGGATGCGTCTTCCAAGAACAAATTGTTTGACATTCCTTTCAAGGGGAAAACACTGTTTGGCCCTGACTTGAAAGAGATTATCTCTGATATCACTGGGGGCAAGGGCCACGCCCTTCCTCAGAATAGGTCTTTCAAGGCCAAAAATAAACCTAATTTTCGTCCCTTTCGCAGAAACGGACCAGCCCCAAGTGCTACGTCCTCTAAGCAGGAGGGTAATACTTCTCAAGCCAATCCAGCCTGGAGACCAATGCAAGGCTGGAACAAAGGAAAGCAGGCCAAGAAACCTGCCACTGCTCCCAAGACAGCATGAGATGCGGGCCCCCGATCCGGGACCGGATTTGGTGGGGGGCAGACTCTCTCTCTTCACTCAGGCTTGGGCAAGAGATGTTCTGGATCCTTGGGCGCTAGAAATAGTCTCCCAAGGTTATCTTCTGGAAGTGATTCATCCTGTTCCATTAAAAGAACGAGGGATGGGGTTCTACTCCAATCTGTTCGTAGTTCCCAAAAAAGAGGGAACGTTCAGACCAATCTTAGATCTCAAGATCCTAAACAAGTTTCTCAAGGTTCCATCGTCCAAAATGGAAACCATTCGAACTATCCTTCCATCCAGGAAGGTCAATTCTTGACCACGGTGGATTTAAAGGATGCGTATCTACATATTCCTGTCCACAAGGAACATCATCGGTTCCTAAGGTTCGCATTCCTGGACAAGCATTACCAGTTCGTGGCGCTTCCTTTCGGATTAGCCACTGCTCCAAGGATTTTCACAAAAGGGTCCCTTCTGGCGGTGCTAAGACCAAGGGGCATTGCTGTAGTACCTTACTTGGACGACATTCTGATTCAAGCGTCGTCCCTTCCTCAAGCAAAGGCTCACACGGACATAGTCCTGGCCTTTCTCAGATCTCACGGATGGAAAGTGAACGTGGAAAAGAGTTCTCTATCTCCGTCGACAAGAGTTCCCTTCTTGGGAACAATAATAGACTCCTTAGAAATGAGGATTTTTCTGACAGAGACCAGAAAAACAAAACTTCTAAACTCTTGTCGGATACTTCATTCCGTTCCTCTTCCTTCCATAGCGCAGTGCATGGAAGTGATAGGTTTGATGGTAGCGGCAATGGACATAGTTCCTTTTGCGCGCATTCATCTAAGACCATTACAACTGTGTATGCTCAGTCAGTGGAATGGGGACTATACAGACTTGTCTCCGAAGATACAAGTAAATCAGAGGACCAGAGACTCACTCCGTTGGTGGCTGTCCCTGGACAACCTGTCACAAGGGGTGACCTCCCGCAGACCAGAGTGGGTCATTGTCACGACCGACGCCAGTCTGATGGGCTGGGGCGCGGTCTGGGGATCCCTGAAAGCTCAGGGTCTTTGGTCTCGGGAAGAATCTCTTCTACCGATAAATATTCTGGAACTGAGAGCGATATTCAATGCTCTCAAGGCTTGGCCTCAGCTAGCGAGGGCCAAGTTCATACGTTTTCAATCAGACAACATGACGACTGTTGCGTACATCAACCATCAGGGGGGAACAAGGAGTTCCCTGGCGATGGAAGAAGTGACCAAAATCATTCAATGGGCGGAGACTCGCTCCTGCCACCTGTCTGCAATCCACATCCCAGGAGTGGAAAATTGGGAAGCGGATTTTCTGAGTCGTCAGACATTGCATCCGGGGGAGTGGGAACTCCATCCGGAAATCTTTGCCCAAATCACTCAACTGTGGGGCATTCCAGACATGGATCTGATGGCCTCTCGTCAGAACTTCAAGGTTCCTTGCTACGGGTCCAGATCCAGGGATCCCAAGGCGACTCTAGTAGATGCACTAGTAGCACCTTGGACCTTCAAACTAGCTTATGTATTCCCGCCGTTTCCTCTCATCCCCAGGCTGGTAGCCAGGATCAATCAGGAGAGGGCGTCGGTGATCTTGATAGCTCCTGCGTGGCCACGCAGGACTTGGTATGCAGATCTGGTGAATATGTCATCGGCTCCACCATGGAAGCTACCTTTGAGACGAGACCTTCTTGTTCAAGGTCCGTTCGAACATCCGAATCTGGTCCCACTCCAGCTGACTGCTTGGAGATTGAACGCTTGATCTTATCAAAGCGAGGGTTCTCAGATTCTGTTATTGATACTCTTGTTCAGGCCAGAAAGCCTGTAACTAGAAAAATTTACCACAAAATATGGAAAAAATATATCTGTTGGTGTGAATCTAAAGGATTCCCTTGGGACAAGGTAAAGATTCCTAGGATTCTATCCTTTCTTCAAGAAGGATTGGAGAAAGGATTATCTGCAAGTTCCTTGAAGGGACAGATTTCTGCCTTGTCTGTGTTACTTCACAAAAAGCTGGCAGCTGTGCCAGATGTTCAAGCCTTTGTTCAGGCTCTGGTTAGAATCAAGCCTGTTTACAAACCTTTGACTCCTCCTTGGAGTCTCAACTTAGTTCTTTCAGTTCTTCAGGGGGTTCCGTTTGAACCCTTACATTCCGTTGATATTAAGTTATTATCTTGGAAAGTTTTGTTTTTGGTTGCAATTTCTTCTGCTAGAAGAGTTTCAGAATTATCTGCTCTGCAGTGTTCTCCTCCTTATCTGGTGTTCCATGCAGATAAGGTGGTTTTACGTACTAAACCTGGTTTTCTTCCAAAAGTTGTTTCTAACAAAAACATTAATCAGGAGATAGTCGTGCCTTCTTTGTGTCCGAAACCAGTTTCGAAGAAGGAACGTTTGTTGCACAATTTGGATGTTGTTCGCGCTCTAAAATTCTATTTAGATGCTACAAAGGATTTTAGACAAACATCTTCCTTGTTTGTTGTTTATTCTGGTAAAAGGAGAGGTCAAAAAGCAACTTCTACCTCTCTCTCTTTTTGGATTAAAAGCATCATCAGATTGGCTTACGAGACTGCCGGACGGCAGCCTCCTGAAAGAATCACAGCTCATTCCACTAGGGCTGTGGCTTCCACATGGGCCTTCAAGAACGAGGCTTCTGTTGATCAGATATGTAGGGCAGCGACTTGGTCTTCACTGCACACTTTTACCAAATTTTACAAGTTTGATACTTTTGCTTCTTCTGAGGCTATTTTTTGGGAGAAAGGTTTTGCAAGCCGTGGTGCCTTCCATTTAGGTGACCTGATTTGCTCCCTCCCTTCATCCGTGTCCTAAAGCTTTGGTATTGGTTCCCACAAGTAAGGATGACGCCGTGGACCGGACACACCTATGTTGGAGAAAACAGAATTTATGTTTACCTGATAAATTACTTTCTCCAACGGTGTGTCCGGTCCACGGCCCGCCCTGGTTTTTTAATCAGGTCTGATAATTTATTTTCTTTAACTACAGTCACCACGGTATCATATGGTTTCTCCTATGCAAATATTCCTCCTTAACGTCGGTCGAATGACTGGGGTAGGCGGAGCCTAGGAGGGATCATGTGACCAGCTTTGCTGGGCTCTTTGCCATTTCCTGTTGGGGAAGAGAATATCCCACAAGTAAGGATGACGCCGTGGACCGGACACACCGTTGGAGAAAGTAATTTATCAGGTAAACATAAATTCTGTTTTTTAAATGGTACCGGCGTTGTACTGTTTTTACTCTCAGGCAGAAATTGGAAGAAGACTTCTGCCTGGAGGTTTGATGATCTTAGCGGTTTGTAACTAAGGTCTATTGCTGTTCTCACAAATAACTGAAGAGTATGGAAAGAAAACTTCTGTTGGGGGGACGGTCTGCAGATTGCCTGCTTTGAGGTATGTTCAGTATATTTTTTTCTAGAGAGAGGAAAGAGTTCTCTCTCACCTCTCACAAGAGTTTCCTTCCTAGGAACTCTGATAGATTCAGTAGAAATTAAGATTTATCTGACAGAGGTCAGGTTGTCAAAACTTCTAACTTCCTGCCATGCTCTTTATTTCATTTCTCGTCCGTCAGTGGCTCAGTGTATGGAGGTAATCGGATTAATGGTAGCGGCAATGGACATAGTTCCGTTTGCCCGCCTACATCTCAGACCACTGCAACTTTGCATGCTCAATCAGTGGAATGGGGATTACACAGATTTGTCCCCTCTACTAAATCTGGATCAAGAGACCAGGGATTCTCTTCTCTGGTGGCTATCTCGGGTCCATCTGTCCAAGGGAATGAGTTACCTCAGGCCAGAATGGACTATAGTAACGACAGATGCCAGCCTTCTGGGCTGGGGTGCAGTCTGGAACTCCCTGAAGGCTCAGGGTTCGTGGACTCAGGAGGAGGCCCTCCTTCCGATAAACATTCTTGAACTAAGAGCGATATTCAATGCTCTTCAGGCTTGGCCTCAGCTAGCTGCGGTCAGGTTCATCAGATTTCAGTCGGACAACATCACGACTGTAGACTATTTCAACCATCAGGGGGTAACTAGGAGCCCCCTGGTAATGTTGGAGGTTTCAAAGATACTTCTATGGGCAGAGGTTCACTCTTGCCATCTCTCAGCTATCCATATCCCAGGAGTAGAGAACTGGGAGGCAGATTTTCTAAGTCGGCAGACTTTTCATCTGGGGGAGTGGGAGCTCCATCCAGAGGTATTTGCCCAGTTGATCCAACTTTGGGGCAAACCAGAACTGGATCTCATGGCGTCTCGTAAGAACGCCAAGCTTCCTTGTTACGGGTCCAGGTCCAGGGATCCCAAGGCAGCGCTGATAGATGCTCTAGCAGCGCCCTGGTCTGTCAGCCTGGCTTATGTATTTCCTCTGCTCCCTCGTCTGATTGCCAAGATCAAGCAGGAGAGAGCTTCGGTGATCTTGATAGCCCCTGCGTGGCCACGCTCGACTTGGTATGCAGATCTGGTGGACATGTCATCCTTTCCACCATGGACTCTACCGCTAAGGCAGGACCTTCTACTTCAAGGTTCCTTCAAACATCCAAATCTAATTTCTCTACATCTGACTGCTTTGAGATTGAACGCTTGATTTTATCAAAGTGTGGTTTTTCCGAATCAGTCATTGATACCTTAATTTAGGCTCGAAAGCCTGTCACCAGGAAAATCTATCATAAGATATGGTGTAAATATCTTCATTGGTGTGAATCCAAGGGTTACTCATGGAGTAAGGTCAGGATTCCTAGGATATTATCTTTTCTCCAAGAAGGATTGGAGAAGGGATTGTCAGCTAGTTCCTTAAAGGGACAGATTTCCGCTCTGTCTATTCTTTTGCACAAACGTCTGGCTGAGGTTCCAGACGTTCAGGCGTTTTGTCAGGCTTTAGTTAGAATCAAGCCTGTGTTTAAACCTGTTGCTCTGCCATGGAGTTTAAATTTAGTTCTTAAAGTGAAGGTAAAGTTTTTCACATACAAATTTATCTGTATGTTGCTTTTCTAATGTACAACATAGTCGCTATGTTTATTTTTTTAATAAACTTTAATTTGACCATATTTACCAACCTTTATGTTACTATTCCTTGCTATCCTAATCTCCTCCCATCCAGCATTTCCGTGTTTGCTATACATAGATGTATAGAGCGGTCCCACCCGCTCTATACGTCAGAACTACGCTCGTGCCCATCGATCCTCTTTTAACCGCGCATGCGCACAAAAGTTATCTCTCGCAAAAGCGCATGCCTCCAAAATCTGCAACATAGTATTGAATGAGTTGCGAGACTCATTCAATACTATATTTGAAACGCTTAATGCGCATACGCAACACGGGGACGCGCTCGCTTTCAAGGAGGAATTAAAAATAGTCGCGCATGCGCACCATTAAGCATCACCTTCTGACGTCAATTGACGGCCGCCTAACGGCCAGAAAATCAATTGGCTGTATAAACAATGTGATCGTTGTTTAGAGGGAAAAAAAAAAAAAGGGTTGTTTTGTTCAAAGCGAAATCGCAGCACATTAAACAAGATAACAAAGGTACAATACAAAAATATAAGAAATGATGAAGCTATCTCCTCGGCTCGAAGAGTTTCGGAGTTATCTGCTTTACAGTGTGATTCCCCTTATCTGATTTTCCATGCAGATAAGGTAGTGTTACGTACCAAACCTGGGTTTCTGCCTAAGCTGGTATCTAATAAGAATTTCAATCAGGAGATTGTTGTTCCTTCCCTATGTCTTAATCCTTTTTCAAAGAAGGAACGTCTATTGCACAATCTTGATGTGGTTCGTGCTTTAAAGTTTTTATTTACAAGCTACAAAAGATTTTCGTCAAACATCTGCTTTGTTTGTTGTCTACTCTGGACAAAGGAGAGGCCAAAAGGCTTCGGCCACTTCTTTCCTTTTGGCTAAGAAGCATAATTCGCTTAGCTTATGAGACTGCTGGCCAGCAGCCTCCTGAAAGAATTACAGCTCATTCTACTAGAGCAGTAGCTTCCACATGGGCTTTTAAACATGAGGCCTCTGTTGAACAGATTTGTAAGGCGGCGACTTGGTCTTCGCTTCATACCTTTCTAAATTCTATAAATTTGATACTTTTGCTTCTTCGGATGCTATTTTTGGGAGAAAGGTCTTACAGGCAGTTGTACACAAAGCCCCCCACCCACCAAACCCCCCCAAATAAAATAACCTAACACTAAAAACCCTAAACTACCCATTGCCTTGAAAAGGGCATTTGTTGGGCATTGCCCTTAAAAGTGCATTTAGCTCTTTTACTGCCCACCCTATCTAAATAAAATAACCCCCCCCCCCCCCCCAAAAAAAAAAAAAAACTTAAAAAAAAAAAACACCTAAGTCTAAGCTCCAGGTTGCTACTCACCGTTCCGGAAGTCCGGCGGAGAAGGTCCTGTTCCAGGCGGTGAAGTCTTCCAAACGGTGATCTCTTCTTTCTTTTTCCTGGAACATCCTTCGCGGAGCGGAGCTGAAGACCGCAGAGCTGAAGATTGGCGACCCTGGAACTGAAGACCGGCGACCGCCGAGCCATGGAGTGTGGAGGATCCTCTTCGTACGATCTTCGCCGCACACTGCATAGAGAATTCAAGTGGCGCGATTAAAAATGGCGTCCCTTGAATTCCTATTGGCTGATTTGATTCTTCAAATTCAAATCAACCAATAGGATGAGAGCTACTGAAATTATATTGGCTGATTTGAATAGCCAATAGAATTTCAGTAGCTCTCATCCTATTGGCTGATTTGAACAGCCAATAGTATTTTTAGTAGCTTTCATCCTATTGGCTGATTTGAATTTGAAGAATCAAATCAGCCAATAGGAATTCAAGGGACGCCATTTTTAATCGCGTCCCTTGAATTCTTTATCCAGTGTGCGGCGAAGATCGTACGAAGAGGATCCTCCACGCTCCATGCCTCCGCGGTCGCCGGCCTTCAGTTCCAGGGTCGCCAGTCTTCAGCTCCGCTGTCTACAGCTCTGCTCTGCGAAGGATGTTCCAGGAAGAAGAAAGAAGAGGTCGCCGCTTGGAAGAAGACTTCACCGCCTGGAACAGGACCTTCTCCTCCGGACTTCAGAAATGGTAAATAGCAACCTGGGGCTTAGACTTAGGGTTTTTTAAGTTTTTTTTTGGGTTATTTTAATTTTATTTAGATAGGGTGGGCAGTAAAAGAGCTAAATGTCCAACAAATGCCCTTTTCTGGGCAATAGGTAGTTTAGGGTTTTTAGTGTTAGGTTATTTTATTTGGGGGGGTTTGGTGGGTGGGGGTTTTTACTGTTGGGGGGGCTTTGTGTATTTTGTTGTTAAAGAGCTGATTATGTTGGGGCAATGCCCTGCAAAAAGCCCTCTTAAGGGCTACTAGTAGTTTATTAGAGTAGGGGTGTTTTTATATTGGGGGAGTTATTTTCATAGGGATTAGGTATAATTTTTAAAAATTTGGTAATTTTTTATTTTATATAATCTTAGATTTTTTTATCGTCTGTAATTGTAGCTTAAAGGGACAGTCTACTCCAGAATTTTGATTAGACTGTCCCTTTAATTTATACTTAGTTTATTTTTATTTTTAAAGTAGTGTTAGGTTTTTTTATTTAAAGGGACAGTCTACCATAGAATTGTTATTGTTTTAAAAGATAGATAATCCCTTTATTACCCATTCCCCAGTTTTGCATAACCAACACAGTTATATTAATATACTTTTTACCTCTGTGATTACCTATCTAGGAACCTTCTTCCAGCCCCCTGATCACATAACTGTGACTGTTTATTATCTATTGTCTTAAATTTAGCATTGCTTTGTGCTAAATCTTAAATAACCCCCTGTGCCTGAACAGTGTTATCTATATGGCCCATGTGTACTTTCTGTCTCTTTGTGTTGAAAAGAGATTTAAAAAACATGTGATGAGGCAGCCCTCAAAGGCTTAGAAATTGGCATATGAACCTACCTATGTTTAGTTTAAACTAAGAATACCAAGAGAAAAAAGCAAATTTGATGATAAAAGTAAATTGGAAAGTTGATTCAAATTAAGTCCTATCTGAATAATGAAAGTTTAATTAATTTATACTAGACTGTCCCTTTAATACTAACTTTATAGGACTGTTGAGATGAAGTAACTTCAGTTGGGGGAAACAGTTAGCAGACTTTTCTGCTTAAGGTATGACTAGCCATATTTCTAACAAGACCATGTAATGCTGGAAGGCTGTCATTTCCCCTCATGGGGACCGGTAAGCCATTTTCTTAGTCAAACATAAAAGAATAAAGGGCTTAAAAAAGGGCTAAAAAACTGGTAGACATTTTTATGGGCTAAAACGATTGCTTTATTGGGGCATATTATGCAAATTCTAGCTAACAATTGGCATTATAATCTTGGGGAACGTTTAAAAAAACGTCAGGCACTGTGTTGGACACCTTTTTTAGTCTGGGGGCCTTTCTAGTTATAGACTGAGCCTCATTTTCGCGCCATTACTGCGCAGTTGTTTTTGGAAAGCAAGGCATGCAGATGCATGTGTGAGGATCTAAGAATCACTAAAAAAGCTTCTAGAAGGCGTCATTTGGTATCGTATTCCCCTCTGGGCTTGGTTGGGTCTCAGCAAAGCATATAGCTGGGACTGTATAGGGGTCAAATTTAAAAACGGCTCCGGTTCCGTTATTTTAAGGGTTAAAGCTCTGAAATTTGGTGTGCAATACTTTTAATGCTTTAAGACACTGTGGTGAAATTTTGGTAATTTTTGAACAATTCCTTCATACTTTTTCACATATTCAGTAATAAAGTGTTTTCTGTTTGAAATTTAAAGAGACAGTAACGGTTTTATTTTAAAACGTTTTTTGTGCTTTGTTGACAAGTTTAAGCCTGTTTAACATGTCTGTACCTTCAGATAAACTATGTTCTATATGTATGAAAGCCAATGTGTCTCCCCATTTAAATTTATGTGATAATTGTGCCATAGCAACCAAACAAAGTAAGGACATTAATGCCACAGATAATATTGCCCAAGATGATTCCTCAAATGAGGGGAGTAAACATGATACTACATCATCCCCTACTGTGTCTACACCAGTTTTGCCCACACAGGAGGCCCCTAGTACATCTAGTGCGCCAATACTTATTACCATGCAACAATGAACGGCTGTAATGGATAACTCCATAGCAAATCTTTTATCCAAAATGCCTACTTATCAGAGAAAGCGCGATTGCTCTGTTTTAAACACTGAAGAGCAAGAGGGCGCTGATGATAATTGTTCTGACATACCCTCACACCAATCTGGAGGGGCCATGAGGGAGGTTTTGTCTGATGGAGAAATTTCAGATTCAGGAAAAATTTCTCAGCAAGCTGAACCTGATGTTGTGACATTTAAATTTAAATTAGAACATCTCCGCGCACTGCTTAAAGAGGTGTTATCTACTCTGGATGATTGCGACAATTTGGTCATTCCAGAGAAATTATGTAAGATGGACAAGTTCCTAGAGGTTCCGGTGCCCCCCGACGCTTTTCCTATACCCAAGCGGGTGGCGGACATAGTAAATAAAGAGTGGGAGAAGCCCGGCATACCTTTTGTTCCCCCCCTATATTTAAGAAATTATTTCCTATAGTCGACCCCAGAAAGGACTTATTGCAGACAGTCCCCAAGGTCGAGGGGGCGGTTTCTACTCTAAACAAACGCACTACTATTCCTATCGAAGATAGTTGTGCTTTCAAAGATCCTATGGATAAAAAATTAGAGGGTTTGCTTAAAAAGATTTTTGTACAGCAAGGTTACCTTCTACAACCAATTTCATGCATTGTTCCTGTTACTACGGCTGCGTGTTTCTGGTTCGAGGAACTAGAAAAGTCGCTCAGTAGAGAATCTTCATATGAGGAGGTTATGGACAGAGTTCACGCACTTAAATTGGCTAACTCTTTTGTTTTAGATGCCGCTTTGCAATTAGCTAGATTAGCGGCGAAAAATTCAGGGTTTGCTATCGTGGCGCGCAGAGCGCTTTGGCTAAAGTCTTGGTCAGCGGATGTGTCTTCCAAGTCAAAACTGCTTAACATCCCTTTCAAAGGTAAAACATTATTTGGACCAGATTTGAAAGAGATTATTTCAGACATCACTGGGGGAAAGGGCCACGCCCTTCCACGGGATAGGTCTTTTAAGGCTAAAAATAAGCCTAATTTTCGTCCCTTTCGCAGAAACGGACCAGCCTCTAATTTTGCATCCTCTAAGCAAGAGGGTAATGCCTCACAGCCCAAACCAGCCTGGAAACCAATGCAAGGCTGGAACAAGGGTAAGCAGGCCAAGAAGCCTACCACTGCTACCAAAACAGCATGAAGGGATAGCCCCCGATCCGGGACCGGATCTAGTGGGGGGGCAGACTCTCTCTCTTTGCTCAGGCTTGGGCAAGAGATGTTCAGGATCCTTGGGCGCTAGAAATAGTTTCTCAAGGTTATCTCCTGGAATTCAAGGAACTACCCCCAAGGGGAAGGTTCCACAGGTCTCACTTATCCTCAAACCAAATAAAGAGACAGGCATTCTTACATTGTGTAGAAGACCTGTTAAAGATGGGAGTGATACATCCAGTTCCAATAAGAGAACAAGGAATGGGATTTTATTCCAATCTGTTCGTAGTTCCCAAAAAAGAGGGAACATTCAGACCAATTTTGGATTTGAAGATCCTAAACAAATTTCTCAGGGTACCATCGTTCAAAATGGAAACCATTCGAACGATCCTACCCACCATCCAGGAAAGTCAATTTATGACTACCGTGGATTTAAAGGATGCATACCTACATATTCCTATCCACAAGGAACATCATCAGTTCCTAAGGTTCGCTTTTCTGGACAAGCATTACCAGTTTGTGGCACTTCCATTCGGATTAGCCACTGCTCCAAGGATTTTCACAAAGGTACTAGGGTCCCTTCTAGCGGTTCTAAGACCACGGGGCATTGCAGTAGTACCTTACTTGGACGACATCCTAATACAAGCGTCGTCCCTGTCAAAAGCAAAGGCTCATACGGACGTCGTCCTAGCCTTTCTCAGATTTCACGGATGGAAGGTGAACAAAGAAAAAAGTTCTCTGTCCCCGTCGACAAGAGTTCCCTTCCTGGGAACAATAATAGATTCCTTAGAAATTAGGATTTTTCTGACAGAGGTCAGAAAATCAAAACTTCTAAGCTCTTGTCAAGTACTTCATTCTGTTCCTCGTCCTTCCATAGCGCAGTGCATGGAAGTAATAGGATTGATGGTTGCAACAATGGACATAGTTCCTTTTGCACGAATTCATCTAAGACCATTACAACTGTGCATGCTCAAACAGTGGAATGGGGATTATACAAACTTGTCTCCGATGATTCAAGTAGATCAAAGGACCAGAGATTCACTCCGCTTGTGGCTGACCCTGGACAATCTGTCCCAGGGAATGAGCTTCCGCAGACCAGAGTGGGTCATTGTCACGACCGACGCCAGTCTAGTGGGCTGGGGCGCGGTCTGGGAATCCCTGAAAGCTCAGGGTCTATGGTCTCGGGAAGAATCTCTTCTCCCGATAAACATTCTGGAACTGAGAGAGATATTCAATGCTCTCAGAGCTTGGCCTCAACTAGCAAAGGCCAAATTCATAAGGTTCCAATCAGACAACATGACGACCGTTGCATATATCAATCATCAGGGGGGAACAAGGAGTTCCCTGGCGATGAAAGAAGTGACCAAAATAATTCAATGGGCGGAGGATCACTCCTGCCACTTGTCTGCGATCCACATCCCAGGAGTGGAAAATTGGGAAGCGGATTTTCTGAGTCGTCAGACATTCCATCCGGGGGAGTGGGAACTCCATCCGGAAATCTTTGCCCGAATAACTCAATTATGGGGCATTCCAGACATGGATCTGATGGCGTCTCGTCAGAACTTCAAGGTCCCTTGCTACGGGTCCAGATCCAGGGATCCCAAGGCGACCCTAGTAGATGCACTAGTAGCACCTTGGACCTTCAACCTAGCTTATGTATTCCCACCGTTTCCTCTCATTCCCAGGCTGGTAGCCAGGATCAATCAGGAGAGGGCCTCGGTGATCTTGATAGCTCCTGCGTGGCCACGCAGGACTTGGTATGCAGACCTGGTGAATATGTCATCGGCTCCACCATGGAAGCTACCTTTGAGACAGGACCTTCTTGTTCAGGGTCCATTCGAACATCCGAATCTGGTTTCCCTCCAACTGACGGCTTGGACATTGAACGCTTGATTTCATCAAAGCGTGGGTTTTCAGATTCTGTAATAGATACTCTGATTCAGGCTAGAAAGCCTGTAACTTGAAAAATTTACCATAAAATATGGAAAAAATATATCTGTTGGTGTGAATCCAAGGGATTCCCATGGAACAAGATAAAAATTCCTAAGATTCTCTCCTTTCTACAAGAAGGTTTGGAGAAAGGATTATCTGCAAGTTCTCTAAGGGGACAGATCTCTGCTTTATCTGTCTTACTACACAAAAGACTGGCAGCTGTGCCAGATGTTCAAGCATTTGTTCAGGCTCTGGTTAGGATCAAGCCTGTTTACAGACCTTTGACTCCTCCCTGGAGTCTAAATCTAGTTCTTTCAGTTCTTCAAGGGGTTCCGTTTGAACCTTTACATTCCATAGATATTAAGTTACTATCTTGGAAAGTTTTGTTTTTAGTTGCAATTTCTTCTGCTAGAAGAGTTTCAGAGTTATCTGCTCTGCAGTGTTCTCCGCCCTATCTGGTGTTCCATGCAGATAAGGTGGTTTTGCGTACTAAGCCTGGTTTTCTTCAGAAAGTTGTTTCTAACAAAAATATTAACCAGGAGATAGTTGTACCTTCTTTGTGTCCGAATCCAGTTTCAAAGAAGGAACGTTTGTTACACAATTTGGACGTAGTCCGTGCTCTAAAATTCTATTTAGAGGCTACTAAAGATTTCAGACAAACATCTTCCTTGTTTGTTGTTTATTCTGGTAAAAGGAGAGGTCAAAAAGCAACTTCTACCTCTCTTTCCTTTTGGCTTAAAAGCATTATCCGATTGGCTTATGAGACTGCCGGACGGCAGCCTCCTGAAAGAATCACAGCTCACTCCACTAGGGCTGTGGCTTCCACATGGGCCTTCAAGAACGAGGCTTCTGTTGACCAGATATGTAAGGCAGCGACTTGGTCTTCACTGCACACTTTTGCCAAATTTTACAAATTTGATACTTTTGCTTCTTCGGAGGCTATTTTTGGGAGAAAGGTTTTGCAAGCCGTGGTGCCTTCCATTTAGGTGACCTGATTTGCTCCCTCCCTTCATCCGTGTCCTAAAGCTTTGGTATTGGTTCCCACAAGTAAGGATGACGCCGTGGACCGGACACACCAATGTTGGAGAAAACAGAATTTATGCTTACCTGATAAATTACTTTCTCCAACGGTGTGTCCGGTCCACAGCCCGCCCTGGTTTTTTAATCAGGTCTGATGAATTATTTTCTCTAACTACAGTCACCACGGTACCATATGGTTTCTACTATATATATTTCCTCCTGTCCGTCGGTCGAATGACTGGGGTGGGCGGAGCCTAGTAGGGACTATATGGCCAGCTTTGCTGGGACTCTTTGCCATTTCCTGTTGGGGAAGAGAATATCCCACAAGTAAGGATGACGCCGTGGACCGGACACACCGTTGGAGAAAGTAATTTATCAGGTAAGCATAAATTCTGTTTTTGAGCATAATTGTGCAAGATAAGAACTAGCAGTATAACAGGCAATCTAGCAATTAGCATGATTTTTCAACAGTTAGTGGCAAGTTCTTATTAAGTAACAGAAGCATCTCTGCATGTTCAGCTATAAGTCTGTTTCTGCTATCAGAAAGGATGTTTGATGCTAAGCTGAACAGTCTTTCACTTTTCACACAACTGCATGGGTCAGAAAGATATTTTGGGGCCAAGATCCAAAATGGCGTATGGGTAAGAATTGGAGGAATCGGTTTAAGTATCGGTACTTTTGAATGAGTACAAGTACTCATGCAAATACTTGGTATCAGTACCGATACTAGTATCGGTATCGGTGCAACCCTAGTTTTAATAGGTAGTTTGTGTTGTGGGTTAATAGCGGATTAGGGGTAATAGTTTTAATAGGTAGTTTAAGATGTTGGGGTTGGCAGATTTAGGGGTTAATAATTTAGTTAGTACTTGCGGTGTGGGTTTGATGGCGGATATAGGGGTTAATACACTTTATTAGTTGTTTTTTTAATTCAAACTATTTAATTAATTAGCCCTTTTAGGATATGCACAGATCTCAGCCTGTTTTATGTCCCTTTAATATCCACAAATAAACCTGAAAAATGCAATTTCTCATACATTTTATACTCTGCAGATGGTATAACAAGTCATTGGAAATACATGATTAAGGGTAAAAACTATTTTACTGTATACTGTCAATTTAAACATAAAAAAGGAATGATGCACTCAGTAATAGACTCCTTAATAATCATCAGTCTCATGTCACCCCATTTCCCCCTTTTGGAATCATTGGATGAGGATGTGTCCATTTTAATTTTAAGTTGGGGCATACACATGCCTTATTGAGGGAAATGTTTTGCACTTTAGAGATGGATGAGGCTAGAAACCATCTTAAAACTATAACACTAAGGTGTTGGATAGATTTTCGTTTAATAATAATCAGTATTCTACCTTCCCTATACCCGATTTCAAGGAGTGAAATAAGCCAGGGGTACCCTATGTTCTTGGCTCCAAGTTAAAGTTTTTTTCCTCTGCTAGCCTTTAATCTAGTGTTCTGGGATACAGTTTCCAAGGTGGAATGAGCTGTCTTCACTTTTGTCAAGATTTCCACTCTTCACTTATATGATAGCGCCTCCTTCAAAGATCAAGTTGATCTGAAGCTTGAAGGCATCCTTAGGTGCTCCTTTTAGCTGGTGGGCTATTTCTTTCTTTCTGCACTTAGCATGGTTGCAGCCATGTCTGTGTGGTGTGATTAACACAGTAATCTGAAATGGAAGTCACCCAAACCTAGCTCAGAGAATAAAGGGCTAGTATCGCAGGGTGTCCAGTCCTTCTCCTTCATAGTGATTTCTTCTATCTTGTGTATTTCTGGGTCATATGAAGGCTCAGGCCTTAATCTCTCATGCATAGTGGATCTGGATGGTAAAGGAATACTTTTATTTGTTGCCTTGTATGAACTGTGTCAGGGATTTTACTCAAATTTATTTGTGTTTTTCCAAAAGTAGGAAAGGGGAAGATTAATTTATGTCAACCATAGACCTGAAAGAGATATATACATACATACATACATCCCGATTAACAGGTATCGCATGTAGTAATTGGGGGCCGAGCACACTGAGGCCCCCTTTTTTTTTTTTTTTTATCTATTCAAATACACGGTTGGGTCATAAATCTACCAAAGAGCTCTCTAGTTTCTGGTTTTCGATGGTGTTCATGTGTCCTTTGTAGGGTCTATAATAGACTCCGTGCCCATGATGCAGTCTGACAAACGGGAGTAAATGCAAGCTTCACTCAGCATGCTCCAGGTTGCAGCACAAAATTTTTCCAACTGTGGCCCAGTGTATGGAGGTGGTTTGCTTATTGGATGCTGATTCAGACATAGTCCTATTCTTCAGATTTCATATAGGGCCCCTGCAACTTTCTCCTCTGTATCAAAGGCATGAAGATCTTTTTTTTTTTTTTCCCCTGGATTAGTGGTAGACTTGCATTTTATTGTTCAGCGAGCTTCTTTCCAACAACCAAATCGAATGTTTACAGGTGCCACCCTGCTTGGTTGGGAGCTGTTTAGGGGTCTTTAAGGCTGAAGGGAGTTTGGTCTTCTCAGAAGCCGAGGTTACCTATCAACATTCTGGAACTCAGAGATTTTCATTGCTCTCCAAACTTTGGCTCATTCTCAAACAGGAAACATTTATGCAATTGGACAGTGTCACAGCAGTTGCTTATATCAATCATCAGCCTAGGACTTGGTGATCTCATCCATTAAAAGGACAGTGTACCCTAAATTTTTCTCTACTTTTGTTTGCACCCAGTGATCTGTTTTGTCTGCTGGAATGCATTTAATTTTTTTAATTTTTTTTAACAAATGGCAAACTTATCTTTTATTTCAACGTTTGAAATAGCTGATTTTGCTGTGGTATTCCTACTTATACTGAAATTTTCAATACTTAAATATTGGCTATAGAAAAGCGGTGTAAATATGCCCAGCAAAGGAAATTATTCAATTGGGGGTCAGGAGAGATAAGTAATAAAATGTAAACGATCAATTGTTCTCTTTAAGGTCCTGATTCTAAAAAGATCCATGCGCTGGTGAGATTCTTTAAGAATGCTCACCAGCCCTTCTATTTTCCTGATGGAATGATATAAAGCCAGTTTTTACCCTGAAAACAGGGCATCTCACTAAAGGCCGTATACTACATTTTTGTATGGAAAGGCGATGCATACATTACAAGGGCACAATAAAATTTGTAATTTTAAAATCTTACAAAATTTATAATTGAACCATTCACACAAAAATATGAAGGAAACAAATTGTATTGTTAGGTGCATCAAAATTCGTAACAGCAGCTAGTGCTCTTGCAAAAACTGCTGCCATTTAGTGATTCAGAAATGGGCTGGCATGCATTCCTGCTTTTCAACAAGATACCATGAGAACAAAGAAAATTGTTAATAAAAGTAAATTAGAAAGTTGTTTAAAATCACATGCCTAATCTGAATCAAGATAGAAAAAGTTTAGGTTTCATATCCCTTTTAATAGGTCAATCATTCATATTTGATCAACTTTTCAGCTGTACTTTATTGGAAGGAGAAAAATGACTACCTTAATAGCATTTTAAATAGTTTTATTTCACTAAAACAATATTAGATTTAATTTTTAATGCTTGCCCCTCCCTCCTCATATTTACGTCCTTGTACAGATCTATTCTACATATTATTTGTTGATTCTGTGGAGGGGAGCAGGGATAGTAAGGTCAAAATTAGACTTTAATGATTCAAAAAGAACATGCAATTTTTAACAATTTATTTCTCTTATCTAATTTGCGTCGCTCTCTTGGTATCCATTGTTGAAAAGCATACAAAGGTAGGCTCAGAAGCATTGCACTACTGTGAGCTATCTGCTTGTCACTGTCTCACCCAATGTGTTCAGCTAGGCTCCAGTACAGCATTGCTCTCCTTCAACAAAGGATACCAAGAGAATGAAGCAAATTTGATAAAAGAAGTAAATCTAAAAATTGTATGCTCTCAGAAACTCAAAAGTTTTCTTTCATCATTATGTCCTTTTTAAGGTCTATTTCTCAACTCTGTATGTTTATTTTATAACATTTTGCTGCGAAGAAGGGGTGTGTTGTTTTTGCTGTCACAAGTTTACAGTTTTGAAAACTACCAAACCAAAAATATATCTTCAAGATAAAAAAATTGCCCAAAATAATCTGACAGAAACCTCTGGGAGAGCATGACCTTGTGAATGGAATCTTAAATAGAGACTATTTTAGATAGGGTTTTTTTTTTCCTCTCATAAAGCATTTTATTTTTAAAAAAATCCTATTTAAATAAAAATAACAAATCTGATTTGAATGATTTTATCCACCCTGCCTGATAAATTTCTTTCATGATGGTCTACATCACACATCTCATTAATTCCTTCAGTTGGCATCAGGTTCTTACTTTCTTTGTTTCACCTTCTGGGTTTTCTATATATGCTTTCAAAACCTATTACTAATTAAACTCTTTGGCTGTGGAACCAGTGGCATTTAGTAGTAAAGCTTTACAGACCTAAGCAAAGGTACTCCACCCTTGCTTTTATGTGGCTAGCTTTGGTACTGACTTGTAAGTACTGAATATGGTTCTACTAGAGTCTGAGCAAAAAGTTATACACTTACTGAAATGTATTTGTACACCGTTATTGTAGAGGTATACTGGGTATTGTTCTAGAACACATGTAACAAAATTATTTGTATGTAAAAATGTTTATATATAAATGAAGTTAAATGGACTGTAACCATTCATAATTCAGATAGAGTATGCAATTTAAAGTAAGCTTTCACCAAGTTAATTCTGTTATCAGATTTGTTTTGTTCCCTTGGTATCTTTTGCTGAAGATTAAATCTAGGTAGAGGTTGATAGGTGCTCAGGAGCTCCTCTAACAATCTATGGCAGCAGTCATCGCTATAAACACTGCTTCCAAATGGATAAAGACACGTGCATGCTACTGCGTTCACCTAGGATTACTCTTTAACAAAGGATATGAGGAGAACTAAGCATATTTAATAATAAAAGTAAAATGGAAAATGCATGCTTTATCCAATCCATGTAAGTTTAATTTTAACTTTACTGTCCATTTATGACATTTTGGGGAAATTGAATTGATTAAAATAGTTTTGCCTTGTTTTATTAAAGGTTCGCCAAGCTGCCTTTCAATCATTAGGGCCTTTTATATCTACATTTGCAAACCCATCCAGTTCTGGTCAGTTTTTCAAAGAAGAAGAAGAAGGTAAAGAGACAGAGGAGGAAAAACCAAGTGAGGACTGCCCAAGGTATGCTTTGCTGCTCAGAGATCCTTTTTTTTTTTTTTTTACTTCAACCATGGGGGGGGGGGGGGGGGGGGTATTTAAGATAATTTTAGAGAATGTCTACCATGTCATGACCCAGATGTTACATGCTGAAACCTGTCCATCTTGAGATTCTGGTGCAAGAAGTCATTGCTAACTATTCTGATATCAGATGTTAGAGCTGTGGTTAGGGGCAGGGCCTTGGTTTTGATTTAGTGTTAGTGTTGTTGTCAGAATTAACCATCTTGGATGCTGATGTGTACAGGCTCACGCTTGCAACAAAAAATATTCCTTTTATAAGGTGGTGAGCCAATATTTGTGAGATGTAATTCCTGGCCAGTAGGAGGAGACAAAAATACCCAACTACCAAGAACTTTTAACTCCTCCCACTTTCTCCTCACTTCAGTCTTATTTTTAATTCCACAGGAGAAGGTAAAAATTGTGAGGTTCTCAGACTCTTCATAGAAAGGGGTTCTCAGACTGACTTGAGACTTGTTATCCCTCTCAGATAGCTGAGAATAGGACAGAGGGGGTGTTTTAGGGTACTTTAGGTAGTGAGAGTAATTCTCCCGCCACAGGTGTCGCTGGGACTTGGTTTGCAGCCTCCTATTGGTTTGTCTATGTACTACTCATTTAGATCCTCTAAAGGTGATGGGAATGTGGAAGGAGTTAAACACTTTTGTTATGTTGGGTATGTTTCCCTAGTGGTCAGGAATAAAATCCCATAGTTAGTTTCATGGACTTTCAACACCATTAAAAAATGTGTTTACTTAATAAATTTAATTTATCAGGTAAACAAATATTTTTTTCTACGTATAGGAATAATATCTTTCTAAAAACAAACTATGATACTTTTTTATGTCTTCTATCAGATGCAACAAATATATAAATTATTGTAATGTCTTTTAGTTAAAGGGACACTGATCCCAAAATCTTTCTTTCATGATTCAGATAGATCATGCATTTTTATATTGAAATAGTTTTTATTGGTCAATTTTCAAGGTCAAAACAGAAACAAATACATTCATAAAAGCATAGTTGTACAGGTGTATTTTTGAAAACCATCAACTTAAAGCATGGATCTTAACATTCTTGATAAAAGTGGATCTTGGCAACATAGTATTAATTATCTTTAGGTCTCCAAACAATCAACTCCAACCTGTGTATTTGAATTACCTTCAGTTAATAACATACCCTTCCCCCCCCCTCCCCAACTAGAACCCTCCCCCCTCCCAGGAGGTGCCAGTATTGTGGTGTTTAAATCTATTAACTAACATACTATGACTCTATATATCGTTGCTATCTGCTTCTGCAGAGAGGATAACTACATGGGCGACTGCTAGGGCTAAATTTAGATTTTCCTTAACTGATCCTTTCTTCCCCTCTTCTATCATATTCCAGTTTATCTCAAACATTGTTCTGATCTCAGCAACCAATAGAACCAAACCTTCTGAAATTGCTCTGGTTGTCCCTGTGACCACGCCGCTATTTCTGACATGGTATACGTCTGTTATTTTTCCCACCACCTCCTTGCCATGTGGGTACCCCCACCTTCCAGTGTCGAGCAATGCAAATTCTCAAACAAGTGCAGAGGATTTTGATGAACTTGTTTATTGATGCATTGAATGGTTTCACCCTATCATGAAGTAATGCCTGTGCGATCGTGAGAGATACTCTTTCTTCTAACAGATTGCTAACCAGCTCTGACAGTTTCCTCCACAGTGACTGTACTCCCTGACAATCCCACCACATGTGCCTAAATGTACCCCTTTCTTGACATCCCCTGTAACAGTTACCATTTAGCGTTGTGGCAAAGTGCGTTGTCCTTTCTGGTGTCAGGTACCATCTAAACATCACCTTTATGCAGTTTTCTCTCATGTCTGCGCTAATCAATCCTTTGTATGAGTTTAGCATCAGTGCATTCCATTCATCCGTCTCCCACGTCTCTAATGTGTCCCTCTCCCATCTCTGTCATGTCTAGCTTGGTATTGCGTTTAACCTTCTGAATTAATATAAATATCCTAGATATCAATTTTTTCCCCTCTAGAGGTCGCCATTACCATTCTCTCGAGTTCTGTAGGTTGGGTGGTCTGCTTATTTGACATGTACGTTGTAATCGCTGAACTGATCTGCAGGTATACAAACCAGTGTAGCTGTTCCGGCTCTATTTGGTCTCTAATATGATTAAACGAAAGTAGCTTGAGGTTAGAAAAAAAGTCAGCCACCCTATACAGCCCCTTATTTGCCCATTTATCGACTATTTTCCTTAATTCGTTTGGCAGTAGGAATCTGACAGGTCTTGCCAATGAGTTTGGCCTACATAACCGCAGCCCTTTCGTGATCTTATTCCACTGCCTAATTGCTTCTAGTGTTATTGGCGATCTATATTCCCCTGGTTTGGTTATTGCTTCTAAATCCCATAATATATCCTCTGCTTTTAAATTACCTGCAATCTCTGCTTCTATCCGTGGCCACACTAATCCATTGTTTTGTCTACCTAATACAGCCGTCTGCGCCAGTCTTGAGGCCTGATAATATTCCACTAAATTTGGAACCCCTACTCCCCCTACCTGTCTGTGCATTTTCAGCAAATGTGAGGCTATTCTCGATCTACCTTCTCCCCTCAAAAACTTCAAAATATCTGTAGTGTCTCAAGTTCCGGCAAAGGGATGCCAATCGGTATGGCTCTGAACAAGTACATCAGTCTAGGAAGGACATTCATCTTAATAGACATTAATCTCCCATACCAAGAGAACTTACCCTTTCTCCACTTCCTCAAATCTGCTCTAATAGCTTTGAAAACTGGGGTATAGTTCAGTTTGTAGAGGTCCGTTAGGTTATCACCCACTTTAATTCCTAAATAGGTGATAAAGCACTTTGCCCAGGAGAATGCGAAATTTAATTCAATTGATTTTTTAGTATGTGGCGGTAGATTAAGTGCTAGTGCTTCGCACTTATCGGAATTTAGTTTATATCCTGAGATCTCCGAGAAATCATTCAAAACTCTATAGAGTTGTGGCAACGAGTTCATCGGTTTGGTGATCGTCAATAAGACATCGTCTGCGAACAGCATCGCTTTGTACTCTGAAGGTCCTATCTGCACTCCCGATATTTCCTTTGTGTTCCTAATACAGGCTGTCAGCGGTTCAATACAGATTGCAAAAATAAGCGGTGACAGCGGGCATCCCTGCCGTGTTCCGTTCATAATGGCTATCTGTCTTGACAGATATCCCGCTGCCCCCACCACTGCTGTCGGTCTTGAATATATACTGCCTAATGCCTCTATGAAGGCACCTCGAAAGCCCATGACCGACAATACCTTAAACATAAACTTCCAGTCTACCCTGTCAAACGCTTTCTCCGCGTCTAGTGACAGGAGTAGAGCTGGAGTTCCTTTCGCCTTCAAATAATCTAGTAGAGTGAGCACTTGTCTAACATTGTCTGGGGCTTCTCTGTCCTGCACAAAACCTACCTGATCTTGGTGTATCAAGGAGGGCAATATCTGTTTCAATCTATTGGCCATAATTTTAGCGAAAAGTTTTATATCGTGATTAATAAGGGAGATAGGTCTATAGTTTTGACACAATTTTGCATTTTTTCCCATTTTTGGAATTACAATAATCTTGGCCTTAAGCATTTCCTCAGGTATCTCCCGCCCTTCCATGATCCCATTACAGAATCTAGTCAGATGGGGGAGCAATTCTTTCTTAAAGAGTTTGTAATATTCACCCGTTAACTCGTCTGGGCCCGCCGCTTTACCTACTTTTAATTCTTTAATTACCCCGAATACTTCCATAATTGTTATTTTCGCATTAAGAGTCTCAAGGTCCTCAGTTGTTATGGATTTCAAGTCGGCCTTGTCTAAGAATTCAGAAATTTGAATGTCCCCTATACCCGTGTTTACTTTTTTCCCATCGTATAATTGTTCATAGTAGTGGGCGAAGCTGTCCGCTATTTCCTGCGGGTTCGAGGTAAGTTCACCTTTTGTAGTTATAAGTTTGGGGATAGAGAAGAATTTATGTTTTTCCCTGAGTTTTCCTGCTAGATATCGATCAGGCTTGTTCGCGTATACATAATAGTGGGCTTTCAGCCTTACTGCAGCTCTAATTGAGGAATCATTTAATATTTTAGCTAATTCCTTTCTCTTATTAACTAAGATTTTATATGTTTTACCTGACAGCGTACGCTGATGTTCCCTCTCTAGGTGTTCAATCTCATTCTGTAAAGTTTTAGTCTGTGCTGTCGTTTGCTTATTACTTATAGCCTTTTCTTTGATCAACACTCCCCTCAACACAGATTTATGAGCAGCCCAGGTCACCAGCGGGTTATCAACTGAGTCCACATTAAGTTCCCAGTAATCATTCACTGCCTTTTGAACTCTACTAAATATCTCAGGTTTTTTCAATAAGGTCAAGTCATATGTCCATGTCCGTTGTCTAGTAAAGTTTATAAGTCCCTTAAGTTCAAGGTATATGAGTGAGTGGTCAGACCACACGCAAGCTTGAGTACCTGATTTCACTAGATTGGGTGTTAAAATCTGACTAACGTAAATATAATCTAGTGTGGTGTATGTCTTATGTGCTGGCGAGTAGTAAGTGTACTCGTGATCCGAGTAGCCTAAAGCTTCCCATGAGTCTACCAACCCCTGTTCCTCCAGAGAATGGCGAACTGATTTAACTATGCTTTTATGTCTGTGTTGTTTGTTTGTTATTGTTTGAATATCTAGTCCCCCGAAAGAGGACATATTAACATTGAAGTCGCCAGCTACTATCAATCTTGTTCGTTCCCACTGTGTGAGAAGCGCGGATATCTCTGTGAAAAATATGTTCTGCGACTCATTGTGGGCATATATATTACATAGTGTGACTTTTGTACCTTGTAGTGAGCCCTGGACTATTACATACCTCCCCTCCCTATCTCTAGTCACTTTATCCAACTCAAAGTCTAGTGTTCTGTGCAGCAAAATTGAAACCCCCCTTTCTTTCATGTAATTAACAAGAGTCCATGAGCTAGTGACGTATGGGATATACATTCCTACCAGGAGGGGCAAAGTTTCCCAAACCTTAAAATGCCTATAAATACACCCCTCACCACACCCACAAATCAGTTTTACAAACTTTGCCTCCAAGGGAGGTGGTGAAGTAAGTTTGTGCTAGATTCTACGTTGATATGCGCTCCGCAGCAAGTTGGAGCCCGGTTTTCCTCTCAGCGTGCAGTGAATGTCAGAGGGATGTGAGGAGAGTATTGCCTATTGAATGCAGTGATCTCCTTCTACGGGGTCTATTTCATAAGGTTCTCTGTTATCGGTCGTAGAGATTCATCTCTTACCTCCCTTTTCAGATCGACGATATACTCTTATATATACCATTTCCTCTACTGATTCTCGTTTCAGTACTGGTTTGGCTTTCTACAAACATGTAGATGAGTGTCCTGGGGTAAGTAAGTCTTATTTTCTGTGACACTCTAAGCTATGGTTGGGCACTTTATTTATAAAGTTCTAAATATATGTATTCAAACATTTATTTGCCTTGACTCAGAATGTTCAACTTTCCTTATTTCCAGACAGTCAGTTTCATATTTGGGATTATGCTTTAAATTATCATATTTTTTCTTACCTCAAAAATTTGACTTTTTTCCCTGTGGGCTGTTAGGCTCGCGGGGGCTGAAAATGCTTCATTTTATTGCGTCATTCTTGGCGCGGACTTTTTTGGCGCAAAAATTATTTTCCGTTTCCGGCGTCATACGTGTTGCCGGAAGTTGCGTCATTTTTTGACGTTATTTTGCGCCAAAAATGTCGGCGTTCCGGATGTGGCGTCATTTTTGGCGCCAAAAGCATTTAGGCGCCAAATAATGTGGGCGTCTTATTTGGCGCCAAAAAATATGGGCGTCGCTTTTGTCTCCACATTATTTCAGTCTCTTTTTCATTTGCTTCTGGTTGCTAGAAGCTTGATGTTTGGCATTTTTTTCCCATTCCTGAAACTGTCTTATAAGGAATTTGATCTATTTTGCTTTATATGTTGTTTTTTCTCTTACATATTGCAAGATGTCTCACGTTGCATCTGAGCCAGAAGATACTACAGGAAAACCACTGCCTGCTGGATCTACCAAAGCTAAGTGTATCTGCTGTAAACTTTTGGTAGCTATTCCTCCAGCTGTTGTTTGTAATAATTGTCATGACAAACTTGTTAAAGCAGATAATATTTCCTTTAGTGATGTACCATTGCCTGTTGCAGTTCCCTCAACATCTAAGGTGCAGAATGTTCCTGATAACACAAGAGATTTTGTTTCTGAATCCATAAAGAAGGCTTTGTCTGTTATTTCTCCTTCTAGTAAACGTAAAAAGTCTTTTAAATCTTCTCTCTCTACAGATGAATTTTTAAATGAACACCATCATTCTGATTCTTTGGACTCTTCTGGTTCAGAGGATTCTGTCTCAGAGATTGATGCTGATAAATCTTCATATTTATTTAAGATGGAATTTATTCGCTCTTTACTTAAAGAAGTACTAATTGCTTTAGAAATAGAGGTTTCTAGTCCTCTTGATACTAATTCTATACGTTTGGATAAGGTTTTTAAAGCTCCTGCGGTTATTCCAGAAGTCTTTCCTGTTCCTAATGCTATTTCTGCAGTAATTGCTAAGGAATGGGATAAATTGGGTAATTCATTTACTCCTTCTAAACGTTTTAAGCAATTATATCCTGTTCCGCCTGACAGGTTAGAATTTTGGGTCAAAATCCCTAAAGTTGATGGGGCTATTTCTACCCTTGCTAAACGTACTACCATTCCTACGTCAGATGGTACCTCGTTTAAGGATCCTTTAGATAGAAAAATTGAATCTTTTCTAAGAAAAGCTTATCTATGTTCAGGTAATCTTCTTAGACCTGCTATATCATTGGCTGATGTTGCTGCAGCTTCAACTTTTTGGTTGGAAACTCTAGCGCAACAAGTAACAAATCGTGATTCTCATGATATTATTATTCTTCTTCAGCATGCTAATAATTTCATCTGTGATGCCATTTTTGATATTATTAGAGTTGATGTTAGATTTATGTCTCTGGCTATCTTAGCCAGAAGAGCTTTATGGCTTAAGACTTGGAATGCTGATATGGCTTCTAAATCAACTCTACTTTCCATTTCTTTCCAGGGAAACAAATTATTTGGTTCTCAGTTGGATTCTATTATTTCAACTGTTACTGGTGGGAAAGGAACTTTTTTACCACAGGATAAAAAGTCTAAAGGTAAAAACAGGGCTAACAATCGTTTTCGCTCCTTTCGTTTCAACAAAGAACAAAAGCCTGATCCTTCGTCCTCAGGAGCAGTTTCATTTTGGAAACCATCTCCAGTCTGGAATAAATCCAAGCCTGCTAGAAAGGCAAAGCCTGCTTCTAAGTTCACATGAAGGTACGGCCCTCATTCCAGTTCAGCTGGTAGGGGGCAGGTTACGTTTTTTCAAAGAAATTTGGATCAATTCTGTTCACAATCTTTGGATTCAGAACATTGTTTCAGAAGGGTACAGAATTGGTTTCAAGATGAGACCTCCTGCAAAGAGATTTTTTCTTTCCCATGTCCCAGTAAATCCAGTGAAAGCTCAAGCATTTCTGAATTGTGTTTCAGATCTAGAGTTGGCTGGAGTAATTATGCCAGTTCCAGTTCCGGAACAGGGGATGGGGTTTTATTCAAATCTCTTCATTGTACCAAAGAAGGAGAATTCCTTCAGACCAGTTCTGGATCTAAAATTATTGAATCGTTATGTAAGGATACCAACGTTCAAGATGGTAACTGTAAGGACTATATTGCCTTTTGTTCAGCAAGGGAATTATATGTCCACAATAGATTTACAGGATGCATATCTGCATATTCCGATTCATCCAGATCATTATCAGTTCCTGAGATTCTCTTTTCTAGACAAGCATTACCAATTTGTGGCTCTACCGTTTGGCCTTGCTACAGCTCCAAGAATTTTCACAAAGATTCTCGGTGCCCTTCTGTCTGTAATCAGAGAACAGGGTATTGTGGTATTTCCTTATTTGGACGATATCTTGGTACTTGCTCCGTCTTTACATTTAGCAGAGTCTCATACGAATCGACTTGTGTTGTTTCTTCAAGATCATGGTTGGAGGATCAATTTACCAAAAAGTTCTTTGATTCCTCAAACAAGGGTAACCTTTCTGGGTTTCCAGATAGATTCAGTGTCCATGACTTTGTCTTTAACAGACAAGAGACGTCTAAAATTGATTACAGCCTGTCGAAACCTTCAGTCTCAATCATTCCCTTCGGTAGCCTTATGCATGGAAATTCTAGGTCTTATGACTGCTGCATCGGACGCGATCCCCTTTGCTCGTTTTCACATGCGACCTCTTCAGCTCTGTATGCTGAACCAATGGTGCAGGGATTACACGAAGATATATCAATTAATATCTTTAAAACCGATTGTTCGGCACTCTCTAACGTGGTGGACAGATCACCATCGTTTAATTCAGGGGGCTTCTTTTGTTCTTCCGACCTGGACTGTAATTTCAACAGATGCAAGTCTCACAGGTTGGGGAGCTGTGTGGGGATCTCTGACGGCACAAGGAGTTTGGGAATCTCAGGAGGTGAGATTACCGATCAATATCTTGGAACTCCGTGCAGTTTTCAGAGCTCTTCAGTTTTGGCCTCTTCTGAAGAGAGAATCGTTCATTTGTTTTCAGACAGACAATGTCACAACTGTGGCATACATCAATCATCAAGGAGGGACTCACAGTCCTCTGGCTATGAAAGAAGTATCTCGAATTTTGGTTTGGGCGGAATCCAGCTCCTGTCTAATCTCTGCGGTTCATATCCCAGGTGTAGACAATTGGGAAGCGGATTATCTCAGTCGCCAAACGTTGCATCCGGGCGAATGGTCTCTTCACCCAGAGGTATTTCTTCAGATTGTTCAATTGTGGGGGCTCCCAGAGATAGATCTGATGGCCTCTCATCTAAACAAGAAACTTCCCAGGTATCTGTCCAGATCCCGGGATCCTCAGGCGGAGGCAGTGGATGCATTATCACTTCCTTGGAAGTATCATCCTGCCTATATCTTTCCGCCTCTAGTTCTTCTTCCAAGAGTAATCTCCAAGATTCTGAGGGAATGCTCGTTTGTTCTGCTAATAGCTCCGGCATGGCCTCACAGGTTTTGGTATGCGGATCTTGTCCGGATGGCATCTTGCCAGCCATGGACTCTTCCGTTAAGACCAGACCTTCTGTCACAAGGTCCTTTTTTCCATCCGGATCTGAAATCCTTAAATTTAAAGGTATGGAGATTGAACGCTTGATTCTTGGTCATAGAGGTTTCTCTGACTCCGTGATTAATACTATGTTACAGGCTCGTAAATCTGTATCTCGAGAGATATATTATAGAGTCTGGAAGACTTATATTTATTGGTGTCTTTCTCATCATTTTTCTTGGCATTCTTTTAGAATACCGAGAATTTTACAGTTTCTTCAGGATGGTTTAGATAAGGGTTTGTCCGCAAGTTCTTTGAAAGGACAAATCTCCGCTCTTTCTGTTCTTTTTCACAGAAAGATTGCTATTCTTCCTGATATTCATTGTTTTGTACAAGCTTTGGTTCGTATAAAACCTGTCATTAAGTCAATTTCTCCTCCTTGGAGTTTGAATTTGGTTCTGGGAGCTCTTCAAGCTCCTCCGTTTGAACCTATGCATTCATTGGACATTAAATTACTTTCTTGGAAAGTTTTGTTCCTTTTGGCCATCTCTTCTGCTAGAAGAGTTTCTGAATTATCTGCTCTTTCGTGTGAGTCTCCTTTTCTGATTTTTCATCAGGATAAGGCGGTGTTGCGAACTTCTTTTGAATTTTTACCTAAAGTTGTGAATTCCAACAACATTAGTAGAGAAATTGTGGTTCCTTCATTATGTCCTAATCCTAAGAATTCTAAGGAGAAATCATTGCATTCTTTGGATGTTTTTAGAGCTTTGAAATATTATGTTGAAGCTACGAAATCTTTCCGTAAGACTTCTAGTCTATTTGTTATCTTTTCCGGTTCTAGGAAAGGCCAGAAAGCTTCTGCCATTTCTTTGGCATCTTGGTTGAAATCTTTAATTCATCTTGCCTATGTTGAGTCGGGTAAAATTCCGCCTCAAAGAATTACAGCTCATTCTACTAGGTCAGTATCTACTTCCTGGGCGTTTAGGAATGAAGCTTCGGTTGACCAGATCTGCAAAGTAGCAACTTGGTCCTCTTTGCATACTTTTACTAAATTCTACCATTTTGATGTATTTTCTTCTTCTGAAGCAGTTTTTGGTAGAAAAGTTCTTCAGGCAGCGGTTTCAGTTTGAATCTTCTGCTTATGTTTTTTGTTAAACTTTATTTTGGGTGTGGATTATTTTCAGCAGGAATTGGCTGTCTTTATTTTATCCCTCCCTCTCTAGTGACTCTTGTGTGGAAAGATCCACATCTTGGGTAGTCATTATCCCATACGTCACTAGCTCATGGACTCTTGTTAATTACATGAAAGAAAACATAATTTATGTAAGAACTTACCTGATAAATTCATTTCTTTCATATTAACAAGAGTCCATGAGGCCCACCCTTTTTTGTGGTGGTTATGATTTTTTTGTATAAAGCACAATTATTCCAATTCCTTATTTTATATGCTTCGCACTTTTTTTCTTATCACCCCACTTCTTGGCTATTCGTTAAACTGATTTGTGGGTGTGGTGAGGGGTGTATTTATAGGCATTTTAAGGTTTGGGAAACTTTGCCCCTCCTGGTAGGAATGTATATCCCATACGTCACTAGCTCATGGACTCTTGTTAATATGAAAGAAATGAATTTATCAGGTAAGTTCTTACATAAATTATGTTTTTCTTGGAATCGGATGTAGCATGATAGTGTTTTGGAAAGTGATGTGACCAAAACCCTGGAATACCTGTTGAAACAAAGTGTGTCTCCTGTAGAAATATTATTTTGGCATTAGATCTCAGATACTGAGACATTGCTGTCCTTCTTTTAATATCTGTATTCAGGCCCCTTGCATTGTGTGAAAGGAGTATAAAATTATGGGCCATTATCATTCATTCTCTCCCCTTTTCCTTTTACCTCTTCCACTATCCTGAAACAGTTAATTAGTATATAGGAGTGGCTATGTATCCCGTGACCTCTACCTACTCTGTAGTCACATCCCGTTTCCCCCGTAGCATTTCCTCTTATCCCGTCACTAACTGGCACCCCCCGGTTAAACCCATAACATAAAAAACCATAACATAAAAAACAAACAATAAATTTCACATACGTAACGATACTTCGCCACATATTAACGTCAGAGGCAGTAATAGTGTTCCATCATACAATTTGAATAACAGTAAAGGCTGATATTATTCCCCCCCATTTAACTAACTTACCCTCTTTTGTGCTAGGACTGCTTCAAATAATCATAACCCCCTTCTAGGCATCACAATACAGTATCCCATTAACATTTGCATGATTTTCAAATACATCTTGTAATGTCTGTCTTATATATGGTAGAGTTATTAGTGTCCATCAAAAATCTTGAGCCCACCATCCTAACGTATATCTCAACATTTGTATATCCCATATTTGCAACAGTAACCTCAAACAACCAACATAAACAAAACAATTTGGATAGCATTATATTATACTCATCTGTCCAGAGTTCAGCAAAAGTTCCTGAGTTCCAAGCTTTTTCCCTCAGAGCCTGGTGAACTGAGTCTGTTAGCGGAGCTCTTTACAGCTCCAACTCTCCTTCTGCAGATTGGTTTTAACTATACTTCGAGTCCTTTTTTAGACAACATCAAGAGATTTCATGTTTTCCTCCTCTTCTCAGGAATTTTAGACTATCTCTTCTGAGCAATCTGTTTGCTCCTTTCATCGTTACTTGTCAGCGTTTTAAGTTGCTGAAGAGCTGGTACTTCCAATTTTAAGCGTCTGCAGATTTCTGGAATTTCCTCCGGATCTCTAATGGACATCATCCTGTTCTCCCAATTAATGTGCAGAGCGAATGGAAAGCCCCATCTGTATGGGATTTGAGCCTTCCTTAATTGTGAAGTGAGGGGTCTAAGAGCACCCCTTCTCTGTAATGTTCTTGGGCACAAATCTTGGAAGAACTGCACCACATTTCCCTGATGCTTGTATGTGGGTTGTCTTCGTGCGGCTGCTAGGATCTCCTCTTTTTCCTGATATCTGAGCATCCTGATAATGATGTCGCGTGGCGGTTCATCACCTTTGGGTTTGGGCCGCAATGCCCTGTGAGCCCTTTCTATCTGGAATTTGTTATCTTCATCTGTGCCGGTTATACCCTGAAATAGGGTGAGCAAATATGTGTTTAGTTCCTTGGGGTTCACCGATTCAGGTACTCCTTTCAGCCGTATATTACAGCGTCTGCTTCGGTTCTCCAAGTCCTCAAGTTTGTCGTAAATTTCCTCTATATCATGTTGATGAGCACTTGTGTGGTTCATAACTTCATTTAAACCTTCTGCTAAGGCGTCGCCATTTTCCTCAAGTGTATTCACTCTAGCTCCTAATTCTCCCATCTCCTTCTTGAATTCTGTTAAGCTGCTGGTTACTGTACTTTGCAGGACCTCCATTTTTTCTAGTAGCTTTTCAAAGTTTGTAGATATGTCTTGTTTCGACACCAGATTATCTAGATCTGCCCTTGTTAATGGCGTCTGGTTGCTCAATTCAGATGTATACCCTGCAGAAGCACTTAGCTCCTCATCTGATCTAGGTGAATTTTGCTCTGGTGATTTTTCACCTCTGTTAGTTTTGAAGAAAATGGGAGCAGTGGTTTGTTTTCCTGCTGCAGCAGTTTTTATATTTCTTCTGGCAGCCATGTTAACAGTGCACTACCTTTAATGCGGGTCTCTTATCTTATAATTAAATGTCTATAATTTTCTTTGTTTAATCCCTTTTTCTTTGACAGAAGGATATAGATCTTAGCAACTGTGTCACTTATGGGTTTGTCCCTTCTCAGGGTATTGTCTCTGCAGGAATATCCGCCTTATATTGAAAGAGCAGGTTGTGTGCAAGCGCTGCTGTACTATCAGGGCATTTATAGGGCATCCATGAATCTATCCCAAAAGTTTTCTTTTCTGTATGTACCTTCAATACATGTTTTGCACTTTTCTTTGCCAAAAGTTTCAAACTGGGGTCTGCTAGTAGACAGGGGCTTTCACCGTTATTTTTAATATCCCCCAGGAGGGTTAATGACTGAGAGTTGCTTTTTTCAGGCCAAGTGCGCTGCAAAACTATGGGGCCGTTTAGGCTGTGTAGGGATCCCTTTTAGCGGGTTTTAAAACTGGTCATATGCCTGACCGTTCCTATTGTTTGACTCCTTAAGTTACTTTTATCCCCTTGTTTGCGATCTTAGAAACCGCCGTCTCAGCCGCCCCACGTGGGTGTCCGCCATGATGTCTCACTCACCGCACTTAGCTGTAAGTCCCAGCTTGTTCTCTTGCCACACGGAGCTTCTCGCGGCCAGTTTTTGTGAGTGCAATTGCTTCCCCAGTTGCTCCGGTCAGCGTGCTGTAGAATAAGGGTCAAGTGTTTCAAGTTTATTCAAGCATATCAGCCCTTATGCTCTGTGTACTGCCCGGAGCTTCTCAATCACGCAGCCATTACTTGGCTTCCCCCTAGAGCATGCATTTTTAAAGGGACACTGTACCCAAATGTTTCCTTTTGTAATTCAGAAAGAGCATGCAATTTTAAGCAACTTTCTAATTTACTCCTTTTATCAATTTTTCTTCGTTCTCTTGCTATCATTATTTGAAAAAGAAGGCATCTAAGCTTTTTTTTTTGGTTTCAGTACTCTGGACAGCACTTTTTTATTGGTGGATGAATTTATCCACCAATCAGCAAGGACAACCCAGGTTGTTCACCAAAAATGGGCCGGCATCTAAACTTACATTCTTGCATTTCAAATAAAGATACCAAGAGAATGAAGAAAATTTGATAATAGGAGTAAATTAGAAAGTTGCTTAAAATTTCATGCTCAATCTGAATCACGAAAGAATTTTTTTGGGTACAGTGTCCCTTTAAGCAACTTTCTTATTTACTCCTATTATCACATTTTCTTCGTTCTCTTGCTATCTTTATTTGAAAAAGAAGACATCTAAGCTTTTTTTTATGTTCAGAACTCTGGACAGCACTTTTTTATTGGTGGATGAATGTATCCACCAATCAGCAAGGACAACCCAGGTTGTTCGCCAAAAATGGGCCGACATCTAAACTTACATTTTTGCATTTCAAATAAATGATACCAAGAGAATAAAGAAAATGTAGTAATATGAGTAAATTAGAAAGTTGCTTAAAATTTCATGCTCTATCTGAATCACAAAAGAAAAAAATTTGGGTTCAGTGTCCCTTTAACATCACTTATTTTGTAAATATCTGTGACACCTCAGGTAGGAAAATACTTTAATCTAAGTAGTTCATACAAACAATATTTCACAATGCATTCCACTAAAACCTTACAATATTAAGATACCATTATTAGGCTGTTATGTAATGGTAATGAAGAAATAAATCTGGCATTAACCCTTTCCATCTAAATTTATTACTGTTGGGAATTAAGAACCTGGCCACCAGGGGGAGGCAAAGACACCCCAGCCAAAGTCTTAAATACCTCCCCCACTTCCCTCATCCCCCAGTCATTCTTTGCCTTTCGTCACAGGAGGACGGCAGAGAAGTGCCGAAGATCGGAGTAGTCTCTTATGGAGGGTAGTACTCTTCACATTGGGACTGGAGTTTTAAGTAGTCCTGTCAGCCTCTGTGAGAGCCTGGGCGAAAGTTAGTCTGGAGATGCAGGGAGAGTCTTTCTGCGAAACCATCCCGACTCATTAACATCTAGACAAGTAATCAGAGTTGACGAGTTTCGCTGCCTGCTTTTTACACTCAAGTCCATGTCAGGAGCGAGGCTACTAACCTGTCACACTTAAAGGGCCATGTTCCTGTTCCACGCGTAGATTCTGGTAAGATAGTTTCATTTTTTATTACATAATAACACAGAAGACGGGGTCACAGTGTGACGCCTCTTATCTTTAAAGAATCAAGGGTTAATATTCCTGGAAAGGGGATTATTGAACAGGGGGGGGGTTATACATGATATTGTTTATTGTGTCATTGCTACGTTATGTGCGAGATGAGACTCTGGCAATGTGTGGAACTTTCAGGTGGCTTACGGGAGTATTGCGCGGCCCTTTTTGGCACATTTTCTCCTTAGGCAGGGGCGGTCCTGCCAGGCATTCCATGTGACCGGGTGTGGCTATCTCTCTTCCTCTGTTGATCAGCGGCACAGGAGACAAAACGTTTTCTGTAGTCCGGGTCATAGGAGGTGGTGAGTGCCCGGCCATTGGAGGTTATAAAGGTGCCTATTTATTAAGTTAATTTAGTCTGTAATATCAGCGCAAGCTATGGAGGACTCTGAAGCGTTAGAGGGTTCTCCCTCTTTAACAAGGTCTCATTCCTGTGTTTATTGTGAGGAGGGTCTGGTGGAACAGCCTGCTCAACTATGTTCCACATGCCTTAATAAAGTTACGATATCTAAAAGTAAACAGATGTCTAGTACTACTGAGGGTTCCCCGTCCCGTGAGGTGTGTTCCCTGCATTCAAATCCAATTGCACATGCAGCGCCCCAGGGTCCAACCATTACTCCTGCGGGAGAGATTCGTTGGCCGTCAGATTTTGCAGATCAACTGCAAACGGCGGTATCGAAATTGATCCATGCCTTACCACATTCTGATAAGCGCAAGCGTAGGGCGTATCATGGCGGCCCGGCCTAGGGGTTGCCTATGGAAATATCAGAGGCTATTAAGACAACGAGGCCCACTCAGACTCTTCGGAGGAGACCCCTTCTGGTTCGGAGTCCGTGTCATCTAAACCTCCGGCTGCGGAGGAGCTTGACTTTAGGTTTAGGATAGAGAATTTGCGCTTTTTGCTGAAGCAAGTGCTTGCTACTCTGGAGGTTCCGGAGACCGAAGCTTCCAGAGGAACCTAAGCTTGATAAGGTATATGAGGACAGGGTGGTGCCTCAGGCCTTCCAGATTCCTGTTAAGATGGCTAATATTATTAAGAATGAATGGGAGCGAATAGGTTCTTCCTTTTCCCCTTTAAGAAACTGTTGCCCATTAAGGACTCTCAGTTTGAGCTGTGGGGTACTGTCCCTAAGGTGGATGGTGCTATCTCCACGCTCGCGAAGCGGACAGCTATTCCCCTTGAGGACATGAAAACATGTTAAGGAAGATGTTTCAACACACAGGGTTTGGTTTTCAGCCAGCCGTAGCCGCGGTCTCCGTAGCTGCAACATATTGGTGTGAATCCCTGTATGAAATGGTCGAGGGGGAGACTTCCATCGACGAGATACAGGATAAGATTAAGGCGCTGAAGGTCGCCAATTCTTTCATCTGTGATGCCAATATGCAAATTATTCGCCTGAACGCTGAGGTGTCAGGTTTTTCCATTTTAGCTTGCAGGGCTCTGTGGCTAAAGTCTTGGTCTGCGGACATGACCTTTAAGTTGAAGCTGTTGTCCCTTCCTTTTCAAGGAAAGATTCTGTTTGGCCCAAGATTGGATTCGATCCTATCCACGGTTACGGGAGGCAAGGGAGCTTTCCTACTGCAGGATAATTAGGATAAGCCTAAAGGTTCTACTTTTCATCCCTTTTCATGCGGACAAAGCCCAGCGCCAGCAGCCCGCCGTGAAAGCGGACCAGTCCAAGGGAACTTGGAAGCCGGCTCATTCTTGGAACAAGTCTAAGCAGAACAAGAAGCCCGCAGAGACAAAATCGTCATGAAGGGGCGGCCACCCACTGGTCTCTGGACCAAGTAGGGGGCAGATTATCTCTCTTCTCAGAAGCCTGGTTACAGGACGTTCAGGACCCTTGGCTTCTTGAGACTGCCACCCAGGGTTACAGGATTGGGTTCAGATCCGGTCTGCCCAGGGGCAGATTTCTCCTGTCAAACCTGTCTTCATGACCAGAAAAGAGAGAGGCCTTTCTAGAGTGTGTGAGGGATCTCTCCTCTCTCGTCATTATCGTACCAGTACCCCAAGCAGAAAGGGGTCTAGGGTACTATTCAAATCTTTTTGTGGTTCCAAAGAAGGAGGGCACGTTTCACCCGATTCTGGACCTAAAGTGTTTTAACAGGTTTCTGAGCGTTCCATCGTTCTATTCTGACCCTAGTGCAAGAGGGACAGTTCATGACAACTATAGTCTTGAAGGACGCTTGCCTTCATGTGCCAATTCACAGGGACCACTTCAAGTTCCTAAGATTTGGGTTTCTGGACCAACACTTCCAGTTTGTGGCCCTCCCCTTTGGTCTGGCGACGGCCCGAGACTCTTCAGGAAGGTTCTGGGGGCGCTACTTGCAGTAGCCAGAGCCAGAGGCATTGCTCTGGCGCCCTCTCTGGACATCATCCTAGTTCAGGCACCGTCGCTCAGTCTCGCAGAGGATCATTCGAGGGTTCAGTAAAGAGTTGCCTGGTTCCCAGCAACAAGGTGAAGTTCCTGGGCACGATAATAGACTCTATGTCCATGAAAATATTTCTCACAGACCATCAACGCAGGAAGATTACGTTCTCTTGTCTTACCTTTCAGTCCTCCTATGGATGTTATTGGACTCATGGTTTCTAGCATAGATGTCATTCCATTCGCCAGGTTCCATCTCAGACCTCTTCAATTGTGCATTTTGAGACAGTGGAGCTACGATCATTCAGATCTATCACAGCAGATATCCATGGATGCTCGTACTCTGATCTCCCTCTTGGTGGATCCGTCCGGAGCAACTGTCCATGGGGACATCCTTCTTGAGACCGTCCTGGGAGATACGAGTCTGGCAGGATGGGGAGCTGTTTGGTGTGCCAGTATGGCACAAGGAAAATGGACCCGGGAGGATTCTCTCCTTCCGATAAATATTCTGGAACTCCAAGCAATCTACAATGCTCTGAAGACATGGCCTCCCCTGGGGTCGTTCAGCTTCATCAGATTCCAGACCGACAACATTACCTTGGTGGCTTACATCAACTATCAGGGGGGTACGAGGAACTCCCTAGCCATGAGGGAGGTGTCTCGGATCTTGGAGTGGGCGGAGCCCCACAGCTGCTCGCTCGTAGCAATTCACATTTGAGGTGCGGACAACTGGGAAACAGATTTTCTCAGAAGGCAATCCCTTTTATCTGGGGGAATGGTCTCTCCACCGCCGAAGTGTTTGTAGAGATTTGTCTCAGGTGGGGATCGCCGGAGATAGATCTCATGGCATCCAGACTCAATTGCAAGCTACCCCGATACGGGTCGAGGTCCAGGGATCCCCAGGCAGAGCTGACAGATGCCTTGGCAGTTCAGCCTAGCTTACATTGTTCCACCGTTACCACTTCTACCTTGTGTAGTGGCACGGATCAAACAGGTGCGAGCTTCGGCCATTCTGATTGCTCCATCGTGGCCACGGAGGACATGGTCTGCGGATCTGGTGGGGATGTCATCCTCTCCACTGTGGAGGTTACCCTGTCGCAGTGATTTGCTGGAACAGGGTCCTTTTCAACATCAAAATCTCGATTCTCTGAGGCCAACTGTGTGGAGATTGAACGCCTAGTCTTGGTCAAGAGAGGCTTTTCTGAAAGTGTGATTGATACGCTTATTCAGGCAAGGAAGCCAGTCGCTCGTTGCATCTACCATAAGGTGAAGAGAACTTACTTGTCCTGGTGTGAGAAGCATGGATATCCTTGGCATAAGATGAAGGTATCCAGGATTCTGTCTTTTCTCCAAGAGGGTTTGGAGAAGGGTCTTGCCGCCAGTTCCTTAAAGGGACAGATTTCGGCATTCAGTCTTGTTGCATAGGAGACTCGCTGAGCTTCCTGACATACAATCTTTTGTTCAGGCTCTGTCTAGAATCAGGCCTGTCTTTAGGCAGTCTGCTCCTCCATGGAGCTTAAACTTGGTCCTTAAGGTATTGCAGAAGGTTCCGTTTGAGACTGTGCACTCCATTGACATTAAAGGGACACTGAACCCAAAATTTTTCTTTCGTGATTCAGATAGAGCATGACATTTTAAGCAACTTTCTAATTTACTCCTATTATCAAATTTTCTTCATTCTCTTGGTATCTTTATTTGAAATGCAAGAATGTAAGTTTAGATGCCGGCCCATTTTTGGTGAACAACCTGGGTTGTCCTTGCTGATTGGTGGATAAATTTATCCACCAATAAAGTGCTGTCCAGAGTTCTAAACCTAAAAAAAAGCTTAGATGCCTTCTTCAAAGAAAGATAGCAAGAGAATGAAGAAAAATTGATAATAGGAGTAAATTAGAAAGTTGCTTAAAATTGCATGCTCTATCTGAATGAAAAAAAAAAATTGAGTTCAGTGCCCCTTTAAGATTCTGTCCTGGAAGGTTCTTTTCCTGTTGGCTATTGCATCGGCACGCAGTGTATCTGAACTAGCTGCCTTGCAATGTGAGCATCCTTATCTGTTTTTTTCATGCGGATAAGGCTTTGCTTTGCACTGGTTTGGGGTTTCTTCCCAAGGTGGTGTTTAACCACAGGAAATAGTTGTTTCTTCTTTATGTCCTAACCCTTCTTCTTCTAAGGAGAGCTTACTTCATAACCTGGATGTGGTTCGTGCCTTAAAGTTCTATCTTCAGGCTACAAAGGATTTCAGACAGTCTACATCTCTTTTTGTAGTGTATTCAGGGAAGCGCAAGGGGAAGAGAGCCTCTTCTACTTTTTTGTCCTTTTGGTTGAGGAGCTTGATTCGCTTGGCCTATGAGACAGCGGGACATATGCCTCCTTTAGAGGATCACGTGTCATTGAACTAGAGCTGTGGCTTCGTCTTGAGCCTTCAAGAATGAGGCCTCTATGGAGCAGATTTAAAAGGCGGCTACCTGGTCCTTACACACTTTTAAAAAGTTTTACAAATTTGACGTTTTTGCTTCTGTGGAAGCTGTTTTTTTGGGAGAGAGGTTTTGCATGCTGTGGTGCTCTCAGATTAGGGTCCTCCTTTTACCCTCCCGGTTTCATTCAGTGTCCTCTAGAGATTGGGTATATGTTCCAATAGTAATGAATGAAGCCGTGGACTCTCCTCCCCTTTAGATGGAAAACATTAATTATGCTTACCTGATGATAATTTAATTTCCATCAAGGGGAGGAGAGTCCATGGCTCCCCCCCCCATATCTCCGATGGGCGGACCTAAATTTTATTCATCTTCTGGCACCATTTATACCCTGATGTTTCTCCTACTGTTCCTTGTTCCCTCGGCAGAATGGCTGGGGGATGAGGGAAGTGGGGGAGGTATTTAAGCCTTTGGCTGGGGTGTCTTTGCCGCCTCCTGGTGCCAGATTCTTAATTCCAAACAGTAATGAATGAAGCCGTGGACTCTCCTCCCCTCAATGGAAATTAAAATATCAGGTAAGCATAATTTGTTTTCCGGTCCTTTAAATATTTAATTGGTGCGGCCAGCAGGTCTTATTTATTTTCCGCTGCAATTTTTTGAATTACACAGCTAAATAGGTCACCGCTAGATGTCGCTATTTAGCTGTTAAACTCAAAAGCGAAAAAGTCGGAATATATCCGACATTTGAGTGCATGCGCTAAAACCCTTTGTCGGATATATTCCGACAAAGGACTGCAAAGGGTTAAGCTTCTTACAGGTATTTGGGCCGTTCCTGACTTTTGATAACCTCTGTATTCATATATTCTATGGAGAAAACAATGTAGTTATCACAAGGAAATACACTATATGGCCAAAAGTTTGTGGACACCCCTGCTAATTATTAAGTGTAGATGTTTGTCACACTCATTGCTTATAGGTGCTTAAAATCCAGCACATAGCCATGTAATCTCCATAGACAAACAATGTCGGCTCAGTGACTTTAAACGTGTTATTATTGTGAAGTGGTAGCGTGTAGGAGCAACAGACCAGCCACAAAATAGTAAACCACACAAACTCACAAAGTGGGCCTTACAAGTTCTGAGAAGCGTAACACATATAAAATCAGCTTTCATCGTTTCTACCACTCACTACAGACCTGCCTCTAGAAGCAACATGAACACAAGTACTGTGCATCGGGAGTTTCATGAAATGGGTTTCTATGGCTGAGCAACTGTACAATAGCCTCACATCAATATGCGCAATGCCAAGTGTCAGCTAAAGTGACATAAAGCACGCCACATGTGCACTCTGGAGCAGGGTACACATGTTCTCTGGAGTGATGAATGATGCTTTACTATCCGACAGTCTGATGGGAAAATCTGGGTGTGACGGATGCCAGAATGTTTATTGCCTAGTGTATGGTTTTGTGGAGGAGCGATAATGCAAATTTTCAGGGTTATGGCTAGGAACCTTTAGTCCTAGTGAAGGGACACACAGCAAGGTCCATGAAGACATAGTTTAAAGCGTTTTGTTGAGGTACTCAAGTGGCCTGCACAGAGCCCTGACTAAAACACCATTGAACACTTTCGGATTAATTGGAACCCTGATTGAGAGCCAGACCTTCGCGTCAGTGCTTGACCTCAAAAATGTTTTTATGACTGAATGAACACAAATTCCTGCAGACACACACATTAAAGGGGACAGTAAACCTCAAAAATAATGTGTTATAATTCTGCACACAGTGCAGAATTATATAACATTATATTAGCCTTATCTTTATAAAACCTAATATTCCCTTTGATTTTTTTAAAAAAATGACTTTTTCAGACCCGTTCTCTGTGCTCTTCTGAGCGGGTCTGTTTTTATAACACAGCGCATCGGGTCAGCTGTCTAGTCACAGCCCGGTCCGACCGCGCCATTATACTCAATGCAGCTCGCTCCTGCTGTCAGACAGAGCAGGCGCGAGCTGCACTGCGTATAATGGTGCGGTCGGGCCGGGCTGTGACTAGACAGCTGGCCCAATTAGCTGTTATAAAAACAGACCCGCTCAGAAGAGCACAGAGAGCGGGTCTGAGAGAGTCATTTTTAAAAAAAAATCAAAGGGAATATTAGGTTTTATAAAGATAAGGCTAATGTAATGTTATATAACATTATTTTGGAGGTTTACTGACACTTTAATGCTCAAGGTTTTGGAATGAGATGTCCAACTAGCTCATTTAGGTGTGATGGTCAGATGTCTACATACTTTTAGCCATAACGTGTACTTAAATAGCTGTCCCTTGCATTTGAACATTATGAAGAAAACTCCATAAACCAGATTTACAGGCCAAATAATAAACAACGGCTTCTCTTGGCTTTCTAAACTGTACTGTTTATTTACAAAGCACATTCTTAAGGGAGAGTAGGCTTAACCAGCCCTGCACCACAGTTTAAAAGAGAAAAAAAAGTTAAGCCTTTATTTGATAGTTTATTTTATAATTATCCGACAGCTTTACAAGACACACAAAGGATTATAACAAAACTGATAATTTGCCAGACACTATTTTAGTTGAGCACTGTTTTATTTACAAAAAAATAAGCTCACATTCATAAAATGTTACAATTTTAAACTTTTACATGTAACATGACACAAATATATTTTTGTGTTTGTGCCCAATACTAAGGCTGGTCTCCTGTTCTCTTTTAATCTGAATAATAATTCATACTATTTAGAAAATTATAGAATTTAGTTTTATACACTGAAGTTACTCTGTGATACTTTGAAAGGTCCTTGCAATAACTCTTAGTCCCAAATAAATAGAACTCCAGGCCAAAGAGCTTGCTGAATCTACAGATTTCCATTATAGTTTGGCTCTTCTAGACTCGGCTAGCTCATGATATTACAGTGTTCGAAGAAAAATCTAGAAATGTATGTTTGACATTGTAGGACTTTAAACTTTTCCTAAATGTTTTGACTTAGCACCTTTTTGATCTTCTGCACTGCATTTACTTCTTTACTAAAGAAACTCTTTATCTTGTGGGGCATCTACTTGGCATGCTATGTCTTTGGACCTAGTGCTTTAATGTTAAAGCTTCCTTGTTTAGAGTATGTATATATATAATTTCTCTTGCAAGGTGTATCCAGTCCACGGATTCATCCTTTACTTGTGGGATATTCTCATTCCCTACAGGAAGTAGCAAAGAGAGCACACAGCAAAGCTGTCCATATAGCTCCCCCTCTAGCTCCACCCCCCAGTCATTCTCTTTGCTGGCTTTAAGCACTAGGGTCTCTCTCGGGAGTGTAAAGTGAATGTGGTGTTAGAATTGTAGTTTTATTATCTTCAATCAAAAGTTTATTTTAAATGGTACCGGTTTGTACTATTTACTCTCTAGCAGAAAAGTGATGAAGATTTCTGCTGAGAGGAAAATGATTTTAGCATGTTGTAACTAAAATCCACTGCTGTTCCCACACAGGACTGAGGAGTACCAGAAAACTTCAGTTGGGGGGAACAGTTTGCAGGGTGATCTGCAATAAGTTATGTTCAGTCATTTATTTCTAGACAAGACTGAGATAATGCTAGAAGAGACTGACAATATACCCATGAGGGGAGGGTAAGCTATGTTTACAGACTTAGTAAGGAATTGAATGCTTACATAATAGGGCTAATATACTGGTTGACACTTATTCAGGGCAATCGATTGTTTGGCTAAGGAAAAATCGTTTTGCAAGACACTTTGAAAGCCCTTTTGGTTTTTTTCTGGGGTTATTACCACATAGCTGTTTTTTAGTCACTTAGGAGTGATTTACTAGGCCTCACAGCTCCGGAGTAGAGTGGGAGGGGCCTAATTTCCCCCCTCAGATGCGCACTTAGAATTGCAGATAAGTTCATGCTGTTTCACATGGAGGGTCCTGCTGATGTTTGAGTGCCTAAAAGAAGCTATATTCCCCCAAATCTGATCCCTAAGGGAAGGTTGGGCCACAGCAAGGCTGTGGCAAGGTGCTGTAGTGATTTAACCAGGTGTTGGCTTTAGGCTGCTCCGGTTTGGGCATTAAGGGGTTAATAGTTTTGAAACTTGGGGTGCAATCTTATTAAGGCTTTAGCTACATACTGTGAAAATTTCAGAAAGATTGCTACATTTTTCACCGTTTTGTAAAATTGTGTGCTCTTTTTATCCCTTAAAGGCACAGTAACGTTTTTTTCAAATTGTGTTGTTTATTTGATTAAAGTGATTTCAAGCCTGTTTGTGTACTCTTCTAGTCTGTTAAACATGTCTGACACTAAGTACTGATATGTCTATACTGATATGTCCCACTTGTACTGATATGTCTATACACTTTAAAGATCATATTGTTGCACTTAAGAATGTGGCCCAAGATGATTCTCAGACTGAAGGTAACGAGGGTAGCCCGTCTGCCTCTCCCCAAGTGTCACAACCAGTTACGCCCGCGCAAGCGACGCCTAGTACCTCTAGTGCGTCTAACCCTTTTACATTACAAGACTTAGCGGCAGTCATGGATAATTCTCTTACAGCCTTCTTATCTAAACTGCCCGTGTTACCTGCAAAGCGTGATAGCTCCGTTTTAAGAACAGATTATGAGCATTCTGACGCTTTGGTAGCCGTATCCGATATACCCTCACAACGCTCTGAAGTGGGAGTGAAGGATTTGATGTCTGAGGGAGAAGTCTCTGATTAAGGGAGGGTTCCTCCCCAGACAGATTCAGATACATTGGCTTTTAAATTTAAACTAGAACACCTCCGTGTTTTACTTAGGGAGGTATTAGCTACTCTGGATGACTGTGACCCTTTGGTGATCCCAGAGAAATGCGTCCCTGTTTACACTGATGCGTTTCCGGTCCCTAAGAGGATTGCGGATATCGTTACTAGGGAGTGGGATAGGCCAGGTGTCCCTTTTGTCCCCCCTCCTGTTTTTAAGAAAATGTTCCCCATATCTGACCCCATGCGGGACTCGTGGCAGACGGTCCCTAAGGTGGAGGGGGCTGTTTCTACACTAGCTAAACGCACAACCATACTAATTGAAGACAGTTGTGCTTTTAAAGACCCTATGGATAAAAAATTTGAGGGTTTACTTAAGAAAAGTTTTGTTCAACAAGGTTTTCTTCTCCAACCTATTGCCTGCATTATTCCTGTAACTACTGCAGCTGCTTTCTGGTTTGAGGCGCTGGAAGACTCTCTCCAGACGGAGACCTCATATGAGGAAATTATGGATAGAATTAAGGCTCTAAAGCTAGCTAATTCTTTTATCACTGACGCCGCTTTCCAAATAGCTAAGTTAGCGGCGAAAAATTCAGGTTTCGCCTTTTTGGCACGCAGGGCGCTATGGTTAAAGTCCTGGTCGGCCGATGTGTCGTCTAAATCCAAGCTTTTGAATATTCCTTTCAAAGGGAAGACCCTATTCGGGCCTGAATTGAAAGAGATTATTTCAGATATCACCGGGGGAAAAGGACCATGCTCTCCCTCAGGACAAAGCCTTTAAAACAAAGAACAAAGCTAATTTTCGTTACTTTCGCAATTTCAGGAACGGCCCCGCTTCATCCTCTCCGGCTGCAAAGCAAGAGGGTAACGCTTCACAGCCCAAAGCAAACTGGAAACCTTACCAGGGCTGGAATAAGGGTAAACAGGCCAAAAAGTCTGCAGCTGCCACCAAGACAGCATGAAGGGGTAGCCCCCGATCCGGGACCGGATCTAGTAGGGGGCAGACTCTCTCTCTTCACTCAGGCCTGTGCAAGAGATGTACACGATCCTTGGGCATTGGAGATTGTAGCCCAGGGATACTTTCTAGAATTCAAGGACTCTCCTCCAAGGGGAAGGTTCCACATTTCTCGTCTGTCTACAGATCAAGACAAAGAGAGGCATTTTTACGCTGTGTAGAAGATCTACATACAATGGGAGTGATCCACCCAGTTCCAATTGCAGAACAAGGACTGGGTTTTACTCAAACCTGTTTGTGGTTCCCAAAAAAGAAGGAACTTTCAGGACCAATCCTGGATTTCAAAATTCTAAACAAATTCCTCAGTCCCATCATTCAAGATGGAGACCATTCGGACAATCTTACCAATAATCTAGGATGGTCAATATATGACTTCCGTGGATCTAAAGGATGCGTATCTGCACATTCCTATCCACAAAGATCATCACCAGTTTCTCAGGTTCGCCTTTCTGGACAAGCATTATCAGTTGGTGGCTCTTCCTTTCGGGTTGGCCACTGCTCCCAGAATTTTCACAAAGGTGCTAGGGTCCCTCCTGGCGGTTCTAAGACCGCGGGGCATAGCAGTGGCGCCTTACCTAGACGACATCTTAATTCAGGCGTCAACTTTCCAAAGAACCAAGTCTCACACGGAGATTGTATTGGCCTTTCTGAGGTCTCACGGGTGGAAGGTGAACATCAAAAAGAGTTCTCTCTACCCCCTCACAAGAGTTCCATTCCTAGGAACCCTGATAGACGGAGGTCAGAAAGCTAAATTTCTTAACTACTTGCCGAGCTCTTTATTCCATTCCTCGGCCATCTGTGGCTCAGTTCATGGAGACAATCGGACTAATGGTTGCGGCAATGGACATAGTCCCTTTTGCTCGGATACACCTCAGACCACTGTAACTATGCAGGCTCAAACAGTGGAATGGGGATTATGCAGATTTGTCTCCTCAAATTCAGTTGGACCAGGAGACCAGAGATTCTCTTCTCTGGTGGTTGTCTCAGGATCACCTGTCTCAAGGAATATGTTTCCGCAGGCCAGAGTGGGTCATTGTAACGACCGACGCCAGTCTGTTAGGCTGGGGTGCGGTCTGGGACTCCCTGAAAGCTCAGGGCTTATGGTCTCGGGAAGAAAACTCTTCTCCCGATAAACATTCTGGAACTGAGGGTGATATTCAACGCTCTTCAGGCATGGCCTCAACTAGCTGTGGCCAAATTCATCAGATTTCAGTCGGACAACATCACGACTGTAGCTTACGTCAATCATCAGGGGGAACAAAGAGTTCCCTAGCGATGACGGAAGTAACCAAAATAATCAGGTGGACGGAGGATCACTCCTGCCATCTCTCAGCAATTCACATCCCAGGAGTAGACAACTGGGAGGCGGATTTTCTAAGTCATCAGACTTTTCATCCGGGGGAGTGGGAACTCCACCCGGAGGTATTTGCCCAGCTGACTCGGCTATGGGCACCCCCAGAGTTGGATCTGATGGCGTCCCGTCAGAACACCAAACTTCCTCTCTACGGGTCCAGGTCCCGGGTTCCCAAGGCGGTATTGATAGATGCTCTAGCAGCGCCTTGGTCCTTCAATCTGGCTTATGTTTTTCCACCGTTTCCTCTCCTCCTGCGTCTGGTTGCCAGAATCAAGCAGGAGAAGGCTTCTGTGATTCTAATAGCGCCTGCGTGTCCACGCAGGACTTTGTATGCAGACCTAGTGGACATGTCATCTGTCCCACCATGGTCACTGCCAATGAGGCAGGATCTTCTAATACAGGGTCCGTTCAAGCATCCAAATTTAGTTTCTCTACGTCTGACTGCTTGGAGATTGAACGCTTAATTCTATCAAAGCGTGGGTTCTCTGAGTCGGTTATAGATACTCTGATTCAGGCTAGAAAGCCTGTCACCTGGAAAATCTACCATAAGATATGGCGGAAATATCTTTGTTGGTGTGAATCGAAGGGTTACTCATGGAGTAAGATTAGGATTCCCAGGATATTGTCCTTTCTCCAAGAAGGACTGGAGAAAGGATTGTCAGCTAGCTCCTTAAAAGGACAAATATCTGCTTTGTCTATCCTGTTACACAAGCGTCTGGCAGAGGGTACCAGACGTTCAAGCGTTTGCTCAGGCTTTAGTCAGAATCAAGCCTGTCTATAAACCTGTGGCTCCGCCATGGAGTTTGAATCTAGTTCTTTCAGTTCTTCAAGGGGTTCCTTTTGAACCTTTACATTCCATAGACATTAAGTTGTTATCTTGGAAAGTTTTGTTTTTGATAGCTATCTCTTCTGCTCGAAGAGTTTCAGAATTATCTGCCTTACAGTGGTGATTCACCTTACCTGGTGTTTCACGCAGATAAGGTAGTTTTGCATACCAAGCCTGGTTTTCTTCCTAAAGTTGTTTCTAACAAGAATATTAACCAGGAAATAGTTGTTCCTTCTCTGTGTCCTAATCCATCTTCGAAGAAGGAACGTCTATTACACAATCTTGATGTAGTTCGTGCTTTAAAGTTCTATTTACAAGCAACTAAGGATTTCAGACAAACATCTTCCTTGTTTGTTATCTATTCTGGTAAGAGGAGAGGTCAGAAAGCGACTGCTAACCTCTCTTTCCTTTTGGCTGAAAAGCATCATCCGTTTGGCCTATGAGACTGCTGGCCAGCAGCCTCCTGAAAGAATTACTGCTCATTCTACTAGAGCAGTGGCTTCCACATGGGCTTTCAAAAATGAGGCTTCTGTTGAACAGATTTGTAAGGCAGCGACTTGGTCTTCACTGCATACTTTTGTCAAATTTACAAATTCGATACTTTTGCTTCTTCGGAGGCTATTTTTGGGAGAAAGGTTTTACAAGCAGTGGTGCCTTCCGGTTTAAGGTACCTGTCTTGTTCCCCCCCTTCATCCGTGTCCTAAAGCTTTGTATTGGTATCCCACAAGTAAAGGATGAATCCGTGGACTGGATACACCTTGAAAGAGAAAACAGAATTTATGCTTATCTGATAAATTATTTTCTTTTGCGGTGTATCCAGTCCACGGCCCGCCCTGGCATTTAAGTCAGGTAAAAAATTTTTTGTTTAAACTACAGTCACCACTGCACCCTATGGTTTCTCCTTTTTCTTCCTAACCTTTGGTCGAATGACTGGGGGGGTGGAGCTATATGGACAGCTTTGCTGTGTGCTCTCTTTGCTACTTCCTGTAGGGAATGAGAATATTCCACAAGTAAAGGATGAATCCGTCGACTGGATACACCGCAAGAGAAATAAATTTATCAGGTAAGCATAAATTCTGTTATTCTGGGATCTGTGGCAATCGAGCTATGCCTTGGGTGTTGTCCGAGCCCTTAGATATTACAGTTGGAATTGCACACTGCAGACTTCAAAAGCCTAACCCACCACCTCATATCTGCCCCCTCTTGGTGTCAGTAGTGATGATCAGCTAAGAACTACATAATAATGGAAGGTTTGCTAACAAACAAACTAGGAAAGGCTAGGGGGCGGGGTTAAAAAAAAAATGAAACCCAGTCATTGCTGCTTTGTTGACTGTTCTCTTCAAACAGCACTTTGCTCTGGATGCACTGTTTTAAGGAAAGCTTACACATTGATGCCAGAGCAAATCTCTGTTTGAAGAGAACAGTCTAATGTTGAGCAGTGTTGCAAGGTAAAAGAGGCTAGCAGTTCATGCATGTGTCCCATTCTTTCTGCAGGCTTGCATTTTCTGCGATGGCATTTCAGATTATAGCATGTTCTGCCTTTGGGTCTTGTATGTTCTTCAGAATTCAGCTGTGCATTTCCCACTATCATAACCAACAAATCAAACACCTTAAGATTTTTATATAAAATAAACCATGAGACAACGTTGCTATATACATTCATAGTTTGTTTTCCCCCCTTTCCCACTTCTCAAGGCTGACCCTGTTACATATATTTCTGTAGTTAGATTTAACTGATAACTGCAAAACAATGCATTTTATACTAACTTAATAATCGTGGCTAACCTTGTCTTCTGGACTAAAGCCCAGATTGGCTCCTCCAAATAAGGCAAATGTGGGTTGAGTAAGACTATTGATTAACAATTGTGGTAAAAAGGATGTTTAATTTTGTTTCTAAAACGTTCACACTTGGCTGATACGTTATTCTATACACAACAGAGATCATATATTTACAAAGTGTTTACTTTCCATCCTGCTAGCTGAGGCTTTAAAATACTCTGCCTATTCAGACAGTGTTTCATATTTTTGTCTTCAACCTAGGAATGACAATGCAAAGCACCTACTACAGGATGTTTCTGCAGAATAGTAATGTTATTTGGAATCTGTTAGATGATTCAAAAAGTTAATTCAGGTCCTAAAACAGAATATAAGCAGTTTGCTTTATTGGCAATCAGATTTTTTTAGCTATCTTGAAGGCTTTTGAACACAGGAAATATAGAATCACATTTCAGTGCACTTAGGCCTAGATTTAGAGTTCGGCGGTAGCCGTCAAAACCAGCGTTAGAGGCTCCTAACGCTGGTTTTGGGCGCCCGCTGGTATTTGGAGTCAGTGATTAAAGGGTCTAAACGCTCACTTTACAGCCGCGACTTTTCCATACCCGCAGATCCCCCTACGCCATTTGCGTAGCCTATCTTTTCAATGGGATCTTTCTAACGCCGGTATTTAGAGTCGTTTCTGCAGTGAGCGTTAGAGCTCTAACGACAAGATTCCAGCCGACTGAAAATAGCAGGAGTTAAGAGCTTTCTGGCTAACGCCGGTTTATAAAGCTCTTAACTACTGTACCCTAAAGTACACTAACACCCATAAACTACCTATGTACCCCTAAACCGAGCTCCCCCCACACCGCCGCCACTCGATTAAAATTTTTAACCCCTAATCTGCCGACCGCCACCTACGTTATACTTATGTGCCCCTAACCCCGCCGACCCCTGTATTATATTTATTAACCCCTAACCTGCCCCCCACAACGTCGCCGCCAGCTACTTACAATAATTAACCCCTAATCTTCCGACCGCAAATCGCCGCCACCTACGTTATCCCTATGTACCCCTAATCTGCTGCCCCTAACACCGCCGACCCCTATATTATATTTATTAACCCCTAATCTGCCCCCCTCAACGTCGCCGACACCTGCCTACACTTATTAACCCCTAATCTGCCGAGCGGACCTGAGCGCTACTATAATAAAGTTATTAACCCCTAATCCGCCTCACTAACCCTATCATAAATAGTATTAACCCCTAATCTGCCCTCCCTAACATCGCCGACACCTACCTTCAATTATTAACCCCTAAACTTCCGATCGGAGCTCACCGCTATTCTAATAAATGGATTAACCCCTAAAGCTAAGTCTAACCCTAACACTAACACCCCCCTAAGTTAAATATAATTTTTATCTAACGAAATAAATTAACTCTTATTAAATAACTTATTCCTATTTAAAGCTAAATACTTACCTGTAAAATAAATCCTAATATAGCTACAATATAAATTATAATTATATTATAGCTATTTTAGGATTAATATTTATTTTACAGGCAACTTTGTAATTATTTTAACCAGGTACAATAGCTATTAAATAGTTAAGAACTATTTAATAGTTACCTAGTTAAAATAATAACAAATTTACCTGTAAAATAAATCCTAACCTAAGTTATAATTAAACCTAACACTACCCTATCAATAAAATAATTAAATAAACTACCTACAATTACCTACAATTAACCTAACACTACACTATCAATAAATAAATTAAACACAATTGCTACAAATAAATACAATTAAATAAACTAGCTAAAGTACAAAAAATAAAAAAGAACTAAGTTACAGAAAATAAAAAAATATTTACAAACATAAGAAAAATATTACAACAATTTTAAACTAATTACACCTACTCTAAGCCCCCTAATAAAATAACAAAGACCCCCAAAATAAAAAATTCCCTACCCTATTCTAAATTAAAAAAGTTACAAGCTCTTTTACCTTACCAGCCCTGAACAGGGCCCTTTGCGGGGCATGCCCCAAGAATTTCAGCTCTTTTGCCTGTAAAAGAATAAATACAATACCCCCCCCCCCAACATTACAACCCACCACCCACATACCCCTAATCTAACCCAAACCCCCCTTAAATAAACCTAACACTAAGCCCCTGAAGATCTTCCTACCTTGTCTTCACCATCCAGGTATCACCGATCCGTCCTGGCTCCAAGATCTTCATCCAACCCAAGCGGGGGTTGGCGATCCATAATCCGGTCCAGAAGAGGCTCCAAAGTCTTCCTCCTATCCGGCAAGAAGAGGACATCCGGACCGGCAAACATCTTCTCCAAGCGGCATCTTCGATCTTCTTCCATCCGGTGCGGAGCGGGTCCATCTTGAAGCAGGCGACGCGGATCCATCCTCTTCTTCCGATGTCTCCCGACTAATGACGGTTCCTTTAAGGGACGTCATCCAAGATGGCGTCCCTCGAATTCCGATTGGCTGATAGGATTCTATCAGCCAATCGGAATTAAGGTAGGAATTTTCTGATTGGCTGATGGAATCAGCCAATCAGAATCAAGTTCAATCCGATTGGCCGATCCCATCAGCCAATCAGATTGAGCTCGCATTCTATTGGCTGATCGGAACAGCCAATAGAATGCGAGCTCAATCTGATTGGCTGATTGGATCAGCCAATCGGATTGAACTTGATTCTGATTGGCTGATTCCATCAGCCAATCAGACAATTCCTACCTTAATTCCGATTGGCTGATAGAATCCTATCAGCCAATCGGAATTCGAGGGACGCCATCTTGGATGACGTCCCTTAAAGGAACCGTCATTAGTCGGGAGACATCGGAAGAAAAGGATGGATCCGCGTCGCCTGCTTCAAGATGGACCCGCTCCGCACCGGATGGAAGAAGATCGAAGATGCCGCTTGGAGAAGATGTTTGCCGGTCCGGATGTCCTCTTCTTGCCGGATAGGAGGAAGACTTTGGAGCCTCTTCTGGACCGGATTATGGATCGCCAACCCCCGCTTGGGTTGGATGAAGATCTTGGAGCCAGGACGGATCGGTGATACCTGGATGGTGAAGACAAGGTAGGAAGATCTTCAGGGGCTTAGTGTTAGGTTTATTTAAGGGGGGTTTGGGTTAGATTAGGGGTATGTGGGTGGTGGGTTGTAATGTTGGGGGGGGGGTATTGTATTTATTCTTTTACAGGCAAAAGAGCTGAAATTCTTGGGGCATGCCCCGCAAAGGGCCCTGTTCAGGGCTGGTAAGGTAAAAGAGCTTGTAACTTTTTTAATTTAGAATAGGGTAGGGAATTTTTTATTTTGGGGGGCTTTGTTATTTTATTAGGGGGCTTAGAGTAGGTGTAATTAGTTTAAAATTGTTGTAATATTTTTCTTATGTTTGTAAATATTTTTTTATTTTCTGTAACTTAGTTCTTTTTTATTTTTTGTACTTTAGCTAGTTTATTTAATTGTATTTATTTGTAGCAATTGTGTTTAATTTATTTATTGATAGTGTAGTGTTAGGTTAATTGTAGGTAATTGTAGGTAGTTTATTTAATTATTTTATTGATAGGGTAGTGTTAGGTTTAATTATAACTTAGGTTAGGATTTATTTTACAGGTAAATTTGTTATTATTTTAACTAGGTAACTATTAAATAGTTCTTAACTATTTAATAGCTATTGTACCTGGTTAAAATAATTACAAAGTTGCCTGTAAAATAAATATTAATCCTAAAATAGCTATAATATAATTATAATTTATATTGTAGCTATATTAGGGTTTATTTTACAGGTAAGTATTTAGCTTTAAATAGGAATAAGTTATTTAATAAGAGTTAATTAATTTTGTTAGATAAAAATTATATTTAACTTAGGGGGGTGTTAGTGTTAGGGTTAGACTTAGCTTTAGGGGTTAATCCATTTATTAGAATAGCGGTGAGCTCCGATCGGAAGTTTAGGGGTTAATAATTGAAGGTAGGTGTCGGCGATGTTAGGGAGGGCAGATTAGGGGTTAATACTATTTATGATGGGGTTAGTGAGGCGGATTAGGGGTTAATAACTTTATTATAGTAGCGCTCAGGTCCGCTCGGCAGATTAGGGGTTAATAAGTGTAGGCAGGTGGAGGCGACGTTGTGGGGGGCAGATTAGGGGTTAATAAATATAACATAGGGGTCGGCGATGTTAGGGCAGCAGATTAGGGGTACATAGGGATAACGTAGGTGGCGGCGTTTTACGGAGCGGCAGATTAGGGGTTAAAAAAAATATGCAGGGGTCAGCGATAGCGGGGGCGGCAGATTAGGGGTTAATAAGTGTAAGATTAGGGGTGTTTAGACTCGGGGTACATGTTAGGGTGTTAGGTGCAGACGTAGGAAGTGTTTCCCCATAGGAATCAATGGGGCTGCGTTAGGAGCTGAACGCTGCTTTTTTGCAGGTGTTAGGTTTTTTTTCAGCTCAAACAGCCCCATTGTTTCCTATGGGAGAATCGTGCACGAGCACGTTTTTGAGGCCGGCCGCGTCCGTAAGCAACTCTGGTATCGAGAGTTGCTTTTGCGGTAAAAATGCTCTACGCTCCTTTTTTGGAGCCTAACGCAGCATTTGTTTTGACTCTCGATACCAGAGTTAAATTTATGGTGCGGCCAGAAAAAAGCCCGCGGAGCGTTAACAGCCCTTTTACCGCCGAACTCCAAATCTAGGCCTTAGTCTGCTAGACCTATAAGTTAATATGACACTTGTATAAGGAAGTGCCATTTTAGCCAGTATACAAAACCGTACCCCATCATTTGGGTGTTAAATAAAGACACAATGCTTTTAATTGAAAATAAATTTATGTTTTAAGTTTAGAACGTTAAATGGAAAAATGTATATCACACCATATCCGAACGTGTAAGTAGATGGCCTATGACCTCTTTATAGTAGGTAGAAATGCTTCCCAGAACTTTGTTTCCTGCTTGAGTCAGTTCAGTTTCAACATGTTTGGAATTTGTCTGAGCTGTACCCCTGCTTCAGCAGGTGTTTATTTTGCACTGATACAAATAGGTTTGATCTCTTTTAGTACAGCATTTTGCTACTCCAAGGGTCAATTCAACCCCTATCTATTGTGGGGGAGCTGGTGCAATCTGGAAATAGTTTCAACAAACATGCATACTCAAAGACTTGAGAGAATTATCTTTTGGAAATAAGTTAGGGGTATGGTTTATGACTCTTTCTCTTGCTTCTTTTTCTTGTCATGTATGTATGGTAATTTTTGATGTCCTCAGTGATGACCGCTAAATGGACAGTAAACACCTTGAAATTCCAATGCATATCTGTTGTGCTGCTAAAGAATAACATACTGTATTAGCCAAGTCTTAATGTTTTTTTCTGCAATTATTTTTTTTAATAGCCAAACTCCACTCACCATTTGCCTTACTTGGAATAGCTAATTTGGGCTTTAGTCAGCAGACTACCAGGCTAGGCAATGTCATAAAGTTAGTATAAAATACATGTATTTACAGTTGTTATCACTTAAAGCCAATTAGGGACAGATATCTAGCAGAGTTAGCCTTTGAAAAGTCAGCAGGTGCATTTCAAGGTCTGAATATTACAATTTCTTTCATGTAATTAGCAAGAGTCCATGAGCTAGTGACGTATGGGATATACATTCCTACCAGGAGGGGCAAAGTTTCCCAAGCCTCAAAATGCCTATAAATACACCCCTCACCACACCCACAATTCAGTTTTACAAACTTTGCCTCCTATGGAGGTGGTGAAGTAAGTTTGTGCTAGATTCTACGTTGATATGCGCTCCGCAGCAAGTTGGAGCCCGGTTTTCCTCTCAGCGTGCAGTGAATGTCAGAGGGATGTGAGGAGAGTATTGCCTATTTGAATGCAGTGATCTCCTTCTACGGGGTCTATTTCATAGGTTCTCTGTTATCGGTCGTAGAGATTCATCTCTTACCTCCCTTTTCAGATCGACGATATACTCTTATTTATATACCATTACCTCTGCTGATTTTCGTTTCAGTACTGGTTTGGCTTTCTACAAACGTGTAGATGAGTGTCCTGGGGTAAGTAAATCTTATTTTCTGTGACACTCTAAGCTATGGTTGGGCACTTTATTTATAAAGTTCTAAATATATGTATTCAAACATTCATTTGCCTTGACTCAGAATGTTCAACATTCCTTATTTTCAGACAGTCAGTTTCATATTTGGGATAATGCGTTTGAATCAATCATTTTTTCTTACCTTAAAAATTTGACTTTTTTTCCCTGTGGGCTGTTAGGCTCGCGGGGGCTGAAAATGCTTCATTTTATTGCGTCATTCTTGGCGCGGACTTTTTTGGCGCAAAAAATCTTTTCTGTTTCCGGCGTCATACGTGTCCCCGGAAGTTGCGTCATTTTTTGACGTCCTTTTGCGCCAAAAATGTCGGCGTTCCGGATGTTGCGTCATTTTTGGCGCCAAAAAGCATTTAGGAGCCAAACAATGTGGGCGTATTATTTGGCGCCAAAAAATATGGGCGTCGCTTTTGTCTCCACATTATTTCAGTCTGATTTTTTCTTTGCTTCTGGTTACTAGAAGCTTGTTTATTGGCATTTTTTCCCATTCCTGAAACTGTCATTTAAGGAATTTGATCAATTTTGCTTTATATGTTGTTTTTTCTCTTACATATTGCAAGATGTCTCACGTTGCATCTGAGTCAGAAGATACTTCAGGAAAATCGCTGTCTAGTGCTGGAACTACCAAAGCTAAGTGCATCTGCTGTAAACTTTTGGTAGCTATTCCTCCGGCTGTTGTTTGTATTAATTGTCATGACAAACTTGTTAAAGCAGATAATATTTCCTTTAGTAATGTACCATTGCCTGTTGCAGTTCCCTCAACATCTAAGGTGCAGAATGTTCCTGATAACATAAGAGATTTTGTTTCTGAATCCATCAAGAAGGCTGTCTGTTATTTCTCCTTCTAGGAAACATAAAAAATCTTTTAAAACTTCTCTCTCTACAGATGAATTTTTAAATGAACATCATCATTCTGATTCTGATGACTCTTCTGGTTCAGAGGATTCTGTCTCAGAGATTGATGCTGATAAATCTTCATATTTATTTAAAATGGAATTTATTCGTTCTTTACTTAAAGAAGTACTAATTGCTTTAGAAATAGAGGATTCTGGTCCTCTTGATACTAATTCTAAACGTTTAGATAAGGTGTTTAAATCTCCTGTGGTTATTCCAGAAGTTTTCCTGTTCCTAATGCTATTTCTGAAGTAATTTCCAGAGAATGGGATAAATTGGGTAATTCATTTACTCCTTCTAAACGTTTTAAGCAATTATATCCTGTGCCGTCTGACAGATTAGAATTTTGGGACAAAATCCCTAAAGTTGATGGGGCTATTTCTACCCTTGCTAAACGTACTACTATTCCTACGTCAGATCGTACTTCGTTTAAAGATCCTTTAGATAGGAAAATTGAATCCTTTCTAAGAAAAGCTTATCTGTGTTCTGGTAATCTTCTTAGACCTGCTATATCTTTGGCTGATGTTGCTGCAGCTTCAACTTTTTGGTTGGAGACTTTAGCGCAACAAGTAACAGATCATGATTCTCATAATATTATTATTCTTCAGCATGCTAATAATTTTATCTGTGATGCCATTTTTGATATTATCAGAGTTGATGTCAGGTTTATGTCTCTAGCTATTTTAGCTAGAAGAGCTTTATGGCTTAAAACTTGGAATGCTGATATGGCTTCTAAATCAACTCTACTTTCCATTTCTTTCCAGGGTAACAAATTATTTGGTTCTCAGTTGGATTCCATTATCTCAACTGTTACTTGTGGGAAAGGAACTTTTTTACCACAGGATAAAAAATCTAAGGGTAAAAACAGGGCTAATAATCGTTTTCGTTCCTTTCGTTTCAACAAAGAACAAAAGCCTGATTCTTCATCCTCAGGAGCAGTTTCAGTTTGGAAACCATCTCCAGTCTGGAATAAATCCAAGCCTTCTAGAAAGGCAAAGCCTGCTTCTAAGTCCTCATGAAGGTGCGGCCCTCATTCCAGCTCAGCTGGTAGGGGGCAGGTTACGTTTTTTCAAAGAAATTTGGATCAATTCTGTTCACAATCTTTGGATTCAGAACATTGTTTCAGAAGGGTACAGAATTGGTTTCAAGATGAGACCTCCTGCAAAAACTTTTTTTTTCCCGTGTCCCAGTAAATCCAGTGAAAGCTCAAGCATTTCTGAATTGTGTTTCAGATCTAGAGTTGGCTGGAGTAATTATGCCAGTTCCAGTTCTGGAACAGGGGATGGGGTTTTATTCAAATCTCTTCATTGTACCAAAGAAGGAGAATTCCTTCAGACCAGTTCTGGATCTAAAAATATTGAATCGTTATGTAAGGATACCAACGTTCAAAATGGTAACTGTTAGGACTATCTTGCCTTTTGTTCAGCAAGGGCATTATATGTCCACAATAGATTTACAGGATGCTTATCTGCATATTCCGATTCATCCAGATCATTATCAGTTCCTGAGATTCTCTTTTCTGGACAAGCATTACCAGTTTGTGGCTCTGCCGTTTGGCCTAGCTACAGCTCCAAGAATTTTTACAAAAGTTCTCGGTGCCCTTCTGTCTGTAATCAGAGAACAGGGTATTGTGGTATTTCCTTATTTGGACGATATCTTGGTACTTGCTCAGTCTTTACATTTAGCAGAATCTCATACGAATCGACTTGTGTTGTTTCTTCAAGATCATGGTTGGAGGATCAATTTACCAAAAAGTTCATTGATTCCTCAGACAAGGGTAACTTTTCTGGGTTTCCAGATAGATTCAGTGTCCATGACTCTGTCTTTAACAGACAAGAGACGTCTAAAATTGATTTCAGCTTGTCGAAACCTTCAGTCACAATCATTCCCTTCGGTAGCCTTATGCATGGAAATTCTAGGTCTTATGACTGCTGCATCGGACGCGATCCCCTTTGCTCGTTTTCACATGCGACCTCTTCAGCTCTGTATGCTGAATCAATGGTGCAGGGATTACACAAGGATATCTCAATTAATATCTTTAAAACCGATTGTACGACACTCTCTAACGTGGTGGACAGATCACCATCGTTTAATTCAGGGGGCTTCTTTTGTGCTTCCGACCTGGACTGTAATTTCAACAGATGCAAGTCTCACAGGTTGGGGAGCTGTGTGGGGATCTCTGACGGCACAAGGAGTTTGGGAATCTCAGGAGGTGAGATTACCGATCAATATTTTGGAACTCCGTGCAATTTTCAGAGCTCTTCAGTCTTGGCCTCTTCTGAAGAGAGAATCGTTCATTTGTTTTCAGACAGACAATGTCACAACTGTGGCATACATCAATCATCAAGGAGGGACTCACAGTCCTCTGGCTATGAAAGAAGTATCCCGAATTCTGGTTTGGGCGGAATCCAGCTCCTGTCTAATCTCTGCGGTTCATATCCCAGGTATAGACAATTGGGAAGCGGATTATCTCAGTCGCCAAACGTTACATCCGGGCGAATGGTCTCTTCACCCAGAGGTATTTCTTCAGATTGTTCAAATGTGGGGACTTCCAGAAATAGATCTGATGGCCTCTCATCTAAACAAGAAACTTCCCAGGTATCTGTCCAGATCCAGGGATCCTCAAGCGGAAGCAGTGGATGCATTGTCACTTCCTTGGAAGTATCATCCTGCCTATATCTTTCCGCCTCTAGTTCTTCTTCCAAGAGTAATCTCCAAGATTCTGAAGGAATGCTCGTTTGTTCTGCTGGTAGCTCCGGCATGGCCTCACAGGTTTTGGTATGCGGATCTTGTCCGGATGGCCTCTTGCCATCCGTGGACTCTTCCGCTACGACCAGACCTTCTGTCGCAAGGTCCTTTTTTCCATCAGGATCTCAAATCCTTACATTTAAAGGTATGGAGATTGAACGCTTGATTCTTAGTCAAAGAGGTTTCTCTGACTCTGTGGTTAATACTATGTTACAGGCTCGTAAATCTGTATCCAGAGAGATATATTATAGAGTCTGGAAGACTTATATTTCTTGGTGTCTTTCTCATCATTTTTCTTGGCATTCTTTTAGAATTCCAAGAATTTTACAGTTTCTTCAGGATGGTTTAGATAAAGGTTTGTCCGCAAGTTCCTTCAAAGGACAAATCTCTGCTCTTTCTGTTCTTTTTCACAGAAAGATTGCTAATCTTCCTGATATTCATTGTTTTGTACAAGCTTTGGTTCGTATCAAACCTGTCATTAAGTCAATTTCTCCTCCTTGGAGTTTGAATTTGGTTCTAGGGGCTCTTCAAGCTCCTCCGTTTGAACCTATGCATTCATTGGACATTAAATTACTTTCTTGGAAAGTTTTGTTCCTTTTGGCAATCTCTTCTGCCAGAAGAGTTTCTGAATTATCTGCTCTTTCTTGTGAGTCTCCTTTTCTGATTTTTCATCAGGATACGGCAGTGTTGCGAACTTCTTTTGAATTTTTACCTAAAGTTGTGAATTCCAACAACATTAGTAGAGAAATTGTGGTTCCTTCATTATGTCCTAATCCTAAGAATTCTAAGGAGAAATCGTTACATTCTTTGGATGTTGTTAGAAGCTTCAACATAATATTTCAAAGCTCTAAGTTTTTCGAAAGACTTCTAGTTTATTTGTTATCTTTTCCGGTTCTAGAAAAGGCCAGAAAGCTTTGCCATTTCTTTGGCATCTTGGTTGATATCTTTAATTCATCTTGCCTATGTTGAGTCGGGTAAAACTCCGCCTCAAAGGATTACAGCTCATTCTACTAGGTCAGTTTCTACTTCCTGGACGTTTAGGAATGAAGCTTCGATTGATCAGATTTGCAAAGCAGCAACTTGGTCCTCTTTGCATACTTTTACTAAATTCTACCATTTTGATGTATTTTCTTCTTCTGAAGCAGTTTTTGGTAGAAAAGTACTTCAGGCAGCGGTTTCAGTTTGAATCTTTTGCTTATGTTTTTCATTAAACTTTATTTTGGGTGTGGATTATTTTCAGCAGGAATTGGCTGTCTTTATTTTATCCCTCCCTCTCTAGTGACTCTTGCGTGGAAAGATCCACATCTTGGGTAATCATTATCCCATACGTCACTAGCTCATGGACTCTTGCTAATTACATGAAAGAAAACATAATTTCTTTCATGTAATTAGCAAGAGTCCATGAGCTAGTGACGTATGGGATATACATTCCTACCAGGAGGGGCAAAGTTTCCCAAACCTCAAAATGCCTATAAATACACCCCTCACCACACCCACAATTCAGTTTTACAAACTTTGCCTCCGTTGGAGGTGGTGAAGTAAGTTTGTGCTAGATTCTACGTTGATATGCGCTCCGCAGCAAGTTGGAGCCCGGTTTTCCTCTCAGCGTGCAGTGAATGTCAGAGGGATGTGAGGAGAGTATTGCCTATTTGAATGCAGTGATCTCCTTCTACGGGGTCTATTTCATAGGTTCTCTGTTATCGGTCGTAGAGATTCATCTCTTACCTCCCTTTTCAGATCGACGATATACTCTTATATATACCATTACCTCTGCTGATTCTCGTTTCAGTACTGGTTTGGCTATCTGCTATATGTAGATGAGTGTCCTGGGGTAAGTAAGTCTTATTTTCTGTGACACTCCAAGCTATGGTTGGGCACTTTGTTTATAAAGTTCTATATATATGTATTCAAACATTTATTTGCCTTGACTCAGAATGTTCAACTTTCCTTATTTTCAGACAGTCAGTTTCATATTTGGGATAATGCATTTTGATTTAACCATTTTTTCTTACCTTCAAAAATTTGACTCTTCCCTGTGGGCTGTTAGGCTCGCGGGGGCTGAAAATGCTTCATTTTATTGCGTCATTCTTGGCGCGGACTTTTTTGGCGCAAAAATTCTATTTCCGTTTCCGGCGTCATACGTGTCGCCAGAAGTTGCGTCATTTTTTGACGTTATTTCGCGCCAAAAATGTCGGCGTTCCGGATGTGGCGTCATTTTTGGCGCCAAAAGCATTTAGGCGCCAAATAATGTGGGCGTCTTATTTGGCGCGAAAAAATATGGGCGTCGCTTTTGTCTCCACATTATTTAAGTCTCATTTTTTATTGCTTCTGGTTGCTAGAAGCTTGTTCTTTGGCATTTTTTCCCATTCCTGAAACTGTCATTTAAGGAATTTGATCAATTTTGCTTTATATATATGTTGTTTTTTCTCTTACATATTGCAAGATGTCTCACGTTGCATCTGAGTCAGAAGATACTACAGGAAAATCGCTGTCAAGTGCTGAATCTACCAAAGCTAAGTGTATCTGCTGTAAACTTTTGGTAGCTATTTCTCCAGCTGTTGTTTGTATTGATTGTCATGACAAACTTGTTAAAGCAGATAATATTTCCTTTAGTAAAGTACCATTGCCTGTTGCAGTTCCTTCAACATCTAAGGTGCAGAATGTTCCTGATAATATAAGAGATTTTGTTTCTGAATCCATAAAGAAGGCTATGTCTGTTATTTCTCCTTCTAGTAAACGTAAAAAATCTTTTAAAACTTCTCTCCCTACAGATGAATTTTTAAATGAACATCATCATTCTGATTCTGATGACTCCTGTGGTTCAGAGGATTCTGTCTCTGAGGTTGATGCTGATAAATCTTCATATTTATTTAAAATGGAATTTATTCGTTCTTTACTTAAAGAAGTTCTAATTGCTTTAGAAATAGAGGATTCTGGTCCTCTTGATACTAATTCTAAACGTTTGGATAAGGTATTTAAAGCTCCTGTGGTTATTCCAGAAGTTTTTCCTGTTCCTAATGCTATTTCTGCAGTAATTTCCAAAGAATGGGATAAATTGGGTAATTCATTTACTCCTTCTAAACGTTTTAAGCATTTATATCCTGTGCCATCTGACAGATTAGAATTTTGGGACAAAATCCCTAAAGTTGATGGGGCTATTTCTACCCTTGCTAAACGTACTACTATTCCTACGTCAGATGGTACTTTGTTTAAGGATCCTCTAGATAGGAAAATTGAGTCCTTTCTAAGAAAAGCTTATCTGTGTTCAGGTAATCTTCTTAGACCTGCTATATCTTTGGCTGATGTTGCTGCAGCTTCAACTTTTTGGTTGGAAACTTTAGCGCAACAAGTAACACATCGTGATTCTCATGACATTATTATTCTTCTTCAGCATGCTAATAATTTTATCTGTGATGCCATTTTTGATATTATTAGAGTTGATGTCAGGTTTATGTCTCTAGCTATTTTAGCTAGAAGAGCTTTATGGCTTAAAACTTGGAATGCTGATATGGCTTCTAAATCAACTTTACTTTCTATTTCTTTCCAGGGTAACATTATTTGGTTCTCAGTTGGATTCCATCATTTCAACTGTTACTGGTGGGAAAGGAACTTTTTTACCACAGGATAAAAAATCTAAAGGTAAAAGCAGGGCTAATAATCGTTTTCGTTCCTTTCGTTTCAACAAAGAACAAAAGCCTGATCCTTCATCCTCAGGAGCAGTTTCAGTTTGGAAACCATCTCCAGTCTGGAATAAATCCAAGCCAGCTAGAAAGGCAAAGCCTGCTTCTAAGTCCACATGAAGGTGCGGCCCTCATTCCAGCTCAGCTGGTAGGGGGCAGGTTACGTTTTTTCAAGGAAATTTGGATCAATTCTGTTCTCAATCTTTGGATTCAGAACATTGTTTCAGAAGGGTACAGAATTGGTTTCAAGATGAGACCTCCTGCAAAGAGATTTTTTCTTTCCCGTGTCCCAGTAAATCCAGTAAAAGCTCAAGCATTTCTGAAATGTGTTTCAGATCTAGAGTTGACTGGAGTAATTATGCCAGTTCCAGTTCCGGAACAGGGGATGGGGTTTTATTCAAATCTCTTCATTGTACCAAAGAAGGAGAATTCCTTCAGACCAGTTCTGGATCTAAAAATATTGAATCGTTATGTAAGGATACCAACGTTCAAAATGGTAACTGTAAGGACTATCTTGCCTTTTGTTCAGCAAGGGAATTATATGTCCACAATAGATTTACAGGATGCATATCTGCATATTCCGATTCATCCAGATCATTATCAGTTCCTGAGATTCTCTTTTCTGGACAAGCATTACCAGTTTGTGGCTCTGCCGTTTGGCCTAGCTACAGCTCCAAGAATTTTTACAAAGGTTCTCGGTGCCCTTCTGTCTGTAATCAGAGAACAGGGTATTGTGGTATTTCCTTATTTGGACGATATCTTGGTACTTGCTCAGTCTTTACATTTAGCAGAATCTCATACGAATCGACTTGTGTTGTTTCTTCAAGATCATGGTTGGAGGATCAATTTACCAAAAAGTTCTTTGATTCCTCAGACAAGGGTAACCTTTCTGGGTTTCCAGATGGATTCAGTGTCCATGACTCTGTCTTTAACAGACAAGAGACGTCTAAAATTGATTGCAGCTTGTCGAAACCTTCAGTCACAATCATTCCCTTCGGTAGCCTTATGCATGGAAATTCTAGGTCTTATGACTGCTGCATCGGACGCGATCCCCTTTGCTCGTTTTCACATGCGACCTCTTCAGCTCTGTATGCTGAAGCAATGGTGCAAGGATTACACGAAGATATCTCAAACAATATCTTTAAAGCCGATTGTTCGACACTCTCTAACATGGTGGACAGATCACCATCGTTTAATTCAGGGGGCTTCTTTTGTGCTTCCGACCTGGACTGTAATTTCAACAGATGCAAGTCTCACGGGTTGGGGAGCTGTGTGGGGATCTCTGACGGCACAAGGAGTTTGGGAATCTCAGGAGGTGAGATTACCGATCAATATTTTGGAACTCCGTGCAATTTTCAGAGCTCTTCAGTTTTGGCCTCTTCTGAAGAGAGAATCGTTCATTTGTTTTCAGACAGACAATGTCACAACTGTGGCATACATCAATCATCAAGGAGGGACTCACAGTCCTCTGGCTATGAAAGAAGTATCTCGAATTTTGGTTTGGGCGGAATCCAGCTCCTGTCTAATCTCTGCGGTTCATATCCCAGGTATAGACAATTGGGAAGCGGATTATCTCAGTCGCCAAACGTTGCATCCGGGCGAATGGTCTCTTCACCCAGAGGTATTTCTTCAGATTGTTCAAATGTGGGAACTTCCAGAAATAGATCTGATGGCGTCCCATCTAAACAAGAAACTTCCCAGGTATCTGTCCAGATCCCGGGATCCTCAGGCGGAGGCAGTGGATGCATTATCACTTCCTTGGAAGTATCATCCTGCCTATATCTTTCCGCCTCTAGTTCTTCTTCCAAGAGTAATCTCCAAGATTCTGAAGGAATGCTCGTTTGTTCTGCTGGTAGCTCCGGCATGGCCTCACAGGTTTTGGTATGCGGATCTTGTCCGGATGGCCTCTTGCCAACCGTGGACTCTTCCGTTGAGACCAGACCTTCTGTCACAAGGTCCTTTTTTCCATCAGGATCTGAAATCCTTAAATTTAAAGGTATGGAGATTGAACGCTTGATTCTTGGTCAAAGAGGTTTCTCTGACTCTGTGATTAATACTATGTTACAGGCTCGTAAATCTGTATCTCGAGAGATATATTATAGAGTCTGGAAGACTTATATTTCTTGGTGTCTTTCTCATCATTTTTCTTGGCATTCTTTTAGAATACCGAGAATTTTACAGTTTCTTCAGGATGGTTTAGATAAGGGTTTGTCCGCAAGTTCTTTGAAAGGACAAATCTCTGCCCTTTCTGTTCTTTTTCACAGAAAGATTGCTATTCTTCCTGATATTCATTGTTTTGTACAAGCTTTGGTTCGTATAAAACCTGTCATTAAGTCAATTTCTCCTCCTTGGAGTTTGAATTTGGTTCTGGGAGCTCTTCAAGCTCCTCCGTTTGAACCTATGCATTCATTGGACATTAAATTACTTTCTTGGAAAGTTTTGTTCCTTTTGGCCATCTCTTCTGCCAGAAGAGTTTCTGAATTATCTGCTCTTTCTTGTGAGTCTCCTTTTCTGATTTTTCATCAGGATAAGGCGGTGTTGCGAACTTCTTTTGAATTTTTACCTAAAGTTGTGAATTCCAACAACATTAGTAGAGAAATTGTGGTTCCTTCATTATGTCCTAATCCTAAGAATTCTAAGGAGAAATCGTTGCATTCTTTGGATGTTGTTAGAGCTTTGAAATATTATGTTGAAGCTACGAAATCTTTCCGTAAGACTTCTAGTCTATTTGTTATCTTTTCCGGTTCTAGGAAAGGCCAGAAAGCTTCTGCCATTTCTTTGGCATCTTGGTTGAAATCTTTAATTCATCTTGCCTATGTTGAGTCGGGTAAAACTCCGCCTCAGAGAATTACAGCTCATTCTACTAGGTCAGTTTCTACTTCCTGGGCGTTTAGGAATGAAGCTTCGGTTGACCAGATTTGCAAAGCAGCAACTTGGTCCTCTTTGCATACTTTTACTAAATTCTACCATTTTGATGTATTTTCTTCTTCTGAAGCAGTTTTTGGTAGAAAAGTACTTCAGGCAGCGGTTTCAGTTTGAATCTTCTGCTTATGTTTTTCGTTAAACTTTATTTTGGGTGTGGATTATTTTCAGCAGGAATTGGCTGTCTTTATTTTATCCCTCCCTCTCTAGTGACTCTTGTGTGGAAAGATCCACATCTTGGGTAGTCATTATCCCATACGTCACTAGCTCATGGACTCTTGCTAATTACATGAAAGAAAACATAATTTATGTAAGAACTTACCTGATAAATTCATTTCTTTCATATTAGCAAGAGTCCATGAGGCCCGCCCTTTTTTTGTGGTGGTTATGATTTTGTATAAAGCACAATTATTCCAATTCCTTATTTTATATGCTTTCGCACTTTTTTATCACCCCACTTCTTGGCTATTCGTTAAACTGAATTGTGGGTGTGGTGAGGGGTGTATTTATAGGCATTTTGAGGTTTGGGAAACTTTGCCCCTCCTGGTAGGAATGTATATCCCATACGTCACTAGCTCATGGACTCTTGCTAATATGAAAGAAATGAATTTATCAGGTAAGTTCTTACATAAATTATGTTTTTTTGTTGCTAATGAATATATATTGCAAAGTAGTTTTATTACGCATAACTAAACATTTTAAATACAAATCTGTGTTTGCTGTCCCTTATAAGACCAACTTGATGGAAGTGTGTTTTATATTAAATCTAAGGCAAACGGAAGGACCCAAGTTATCTTTTGTACCAAGGATAATTTGGTTACCATGATTTAAAGGGACAGTCTACTTGATATTTTTGTATTATTGTTTAAAAAGATAGATAACTCCCAGCTTTAAATTATCAACATTGTTATATTAACATACTTTATAATCTCTAAGTTTGCCTGTTTCTAAACCCCTGCAGGCCACCACTTATCTCAGTGCTTTTTATTGGCTTTTTAAATCTTGCACAATAGCCAGACAGTACTAATTCATGTGTGCTGTATAGATAACATTGTGCTCACTCCCGTGGAGAATGATTATGCAAGAAGTAGCACTAATTAGCTAAAGTGCATTTTGCAAAGAGATAAGGGTCAGTCTCCAGAAGCTTAAAGGGATACTGAACCCACATTTTTCTTTCATGATTTAGATAGCGCAGGCAATTTTAAGCAACTTTCTAATTTACTCCTATTATCAATTTTTCTTCGTTCTCTTGCTATCTTTATTTGAAAAAGAAGGCATTTAAATGAAGGAGCCTGACAATCTTTGGTTCAGACTCTGGACAGCACGTGTTTATTGGTGGTTGAATTTATCCACCAATCGGCAAGAACAACCCAGGTTATGAACCAATAATGAGCCAGCTTCTAAACTTACATTCTTGCTTTAAAAATAGATACCAAGAGAACGAAGAAAAATTGATAATAGGAGTAACTTAGAAAGTTGCTTAAAATTGCATGCTCTATCTGAATCGTGAAAGAAAAAAATGTGGGTTCAGTGTCCCTTTAAATACAGTTAATCAGAGGTAAAAAGTATATTAATATAACAGTGTTGGTTATGCAAACTGAGGAACTGGTAATAGTTATATTTCTTCTTTTTTAAACAATAACAATTTTCAAGTGGACTGTCCCATTAGGGTCAGAGAGAGCACAATTTTTACCTGGTTCTTTTGTAATCATTTTGAAATGCCAGTATGATGGCTTTATTTTGTACATGCAGATTTATTTAGAAGCAATCCTATTTAAAAGTCTGCAGCAAAATAGTTATTGTTTAAGAAGATAGAGAACACCTTTACTACCCATTCCCCAGCTTTGCACAACCAATTGTTATATTAATATACTTTATAACAGTTAAACCTCTAATTGTCTGCCTGTTTCTAAGCCACTACAGACATCCTCTTATTACGTGCTTTTTATTAGTTTATTACAACAAGAGACTGCTAATCACAGGTAAAAAGTATATTAACCCCTTAGTGACCAGACCATTTTTCAATTTTCTTACCATTTGGGACCAAGGCTATTTTTACATTTCTGCGGTGTTTGTGTTTAGCTGTAATTTCTTTCATGTAAATGGCAAGAGTCCATGAGCTAGTGACGTATGGGATATACATTCCTACCAGGAAGTTTCCCAAACTTCAAAATGCCTATAAATACACCTCCCACCACACACATACTTCAGTTTTGCAAAATTTGCCTCCTATGGAGGTGGTGAAGTAAGTTTGTTCTTGATTTTTTTTGTTTTTCTTCTATGATAAGCGCTTCTAAGCATTCTGAAGCCCAATTTCTCTTAGAATACATCGTTTGTCAGAGGGACGTGAAAAGAGTCCTGTTGATTTTTATGGTTTCACTCATGGGAGATCTTTTCAAGGGTTCTCTGTTATCGGTCGTAGGGATTCATCTCCTACCTCCCTTTTCAGATCGACGATATACTCTTATACCATTACCTCTGCTGATATTTTTCAGTACTAGTTTGGCTATCTGCTATATGTGCATGGGTGTCTTCGGTAAGTATGTATCATTATTTAAGACTCTCTCAGCTATGTTTGGCACTTTATGTATTAATATAAAGTTTTAAATATATGTATTTACTTATATTTGCCATGAGTCAGGTCTATGTGTATTTCCCTTTGCAGTCTAACCGTTTCAGTATGAGAATCCTGTTTTAGGAAATTATTTTTTTAAATTTTCTTACTTGGGGTTTAGTCTTTTTTTTTTCCAATTTGACTTGTTTCTTCCTTAAATTTCGTGGGCAAATCTAGGCTTGCGAGGGCGCACAATGCTATTTTTTTGGCGCAAATTTGCGTCTGGTGTCGCAAGTTTCGTTATTTCCTGCTTCTTTGACATTACTTTTGCGCAAAGTCGCGCTTGTTATGACGCTAGTTGCGTCATTTCCGGATGTTTTGCGTTGTGCGTCATATTTGGCGCCAAATATTTTTTTTGGTTATATTACCCCCTGTTTTTTTATATTCTAGAGGGCTATGCTGTTTGCTTTTTGGCTTATTTAGCTTATGCATTGTTTCCCATTCCTGAAACTGTTATATGAGGAAATTGAATATTTTGTTTAAGTGTTATTTTTTCTTTTACATTTTGCAAGATGTCTCAGTCTGATCCTGTCTCAGAAGCTACTGTAGGAACCATGCTGCATGAACACAGTTCTACTAAAGCTAAGTGTATCTGTTGTAAGCAAGCTGAGATTATATCTCCGGCTATATTATGTAACAGTTGTCATGATAAGCTTTTGCGTGCCGATAATGTTTCTATTAGTACTAGTACTGCACCTGTTGTTCCTTCAACATCTAATGTACATGATATCCCTGTTGATATGAACAATTATATTGCTAATGCAATACAGAAGGCTATGTCTGCTATTCCACCTTCTAATAAACATTAAAAGGTCTTTTAAAACTTCTCATAAAACTGATGAAATTTGTGATGACCAACAACATACTGAAATATCATCCTCCTCTGAAGAGGATCTCTCTGCTTCAGAAGATCCTACTTCAGACATTGTAATTGATAAATCTTCTTAAATTTTTAAGATTAAATATATTCGGTCTTTGTTGAAAGAAGTATTGGTTACTTTGGGTTTTGAGGAGTCTGATCCTCTTAATAACAAAACCAGTAAACGTTTAAATTCTGTTTTTAAACCTTCTGTGATTACTCCTGAGGTTTTTCCTGTTCCAGATACGGTTTCTGATGTGATTGCTAAGGAATGGTCTAAGCCTGATGCTTCTTTTAATCTTTCTTCTTGGTTTAAGAAGTTATATCCTTTACCAGTGGCTAATATTGAGTTTTGGGAAAAAGTTCCTAAGGTTGATGGTGCTATTTCTACTCTTGCCAAACGTACTACTATTCCTACGGAAGATGGTACTTCTTTTAAGGATCCTTTAGATAGGAAGATTGAATCTTATCTAAGGAAAGCTTATTTACATTCTGGCTATATTCTCAGGCCTGCCATTTATATGGCTGATGTTGCAGCTGCATCAACTTTTTGGTGGGATAGCTTAGCACATCAGGAAACAGATCCTGATTTGTCTAGCATTGTTCGTTTGCTTAAACATGCTAATCATTTTATCTGTGATGCTAATTTTGATTGTATCAAGATTAATGTTAAATCTATGTATATAGCTATTCTGGATAGAAGAGCTTTATGGCTTAAATCATGGAATGCTGACATGGTATCTAAATCTAGATTACTATCTCTATCTTTCCAGGGTAATAATTTATTTGGTTCTCAGTTGGACTCTATTATTTCCACTATCACTGGGGGGGGGGAAGGGAATATGTTTGCCCCAAGATAAAAAGGCTAAGGGTAAATCTAAAGCTTCTAATCGGTTTCGTTCCTTTCGTCAGTATAGAGAACAGAAAACCACTCTTTCCCCTATGGACTCTGGCTCCAATTGGAAGCCATCTTCAAGTTGGAATAAATCCAAGCCTTATAAGAAGTGGCCCTCAATCCAGTTGAATTGGTGGTGGGCAGATTGAAATTATTTCAAAACATTTGGGCAGATTCTGTTCAGAATCAGTGGATTCAGAGCATTGTTTCTCAATGGTATCGAATAGGTTTCAGAATAAGACCTCCTGTGAGAAGATTCTTTCTCTCTCATGTTCCAACAAATCCTGTGAAAGCTCAGGCTTTTCTGAAGTGTGTTTCAGATCTGGAGATTTCAGGGGTGATTACACCAGCTCCGCTTCTGGAACAGGGTCTGGGTTTTATTCAAATTTATTCATTGTCCCAAAGAAAGAAAATACATTCAGACCAGTTCTGGATCTGAAGTTTTTGAATCATTTTGTAAGGGTCCCAACTCTCAAGATGGTGACTATAAGGACTATTCTGCCTTTTGTTCAGCAAGGTCATTACATGTCCGCAATAGACTTAAGAGATGCTTCTCTTCATATTCCGATTCATCCAGACCATTATTAGTTTCTGAGATTCTCTTTTCTAGACAAGCATTACCAATTTGACGCTCCTATGTTTGGCCTAGCGACAGCTCCAAGAATCTTTTCGAAGGTTCTCGGTGCCCTTCTATCTGTAATCGGAGAGCATGGTATTGCAGTGTTTCCTTATTTGGACGATATCTTGGTACTCGCTCAATCTTTTCATTTAGCAGAAGCTCAAACAAATCAACTAGTTTTGTTTCTTCAAAGACATGGTTGGAGGATCAATTTACCAAATAGTTTCTTGATTCCTCAGACAAGGGTCACCTTTTTAGGTTTCCAGATAGATTCAGTGTCCATGACCCTGTCTTTAACAAACAAGAGACGAATGAAATTGGTTTCAGCCTGTCGAAACATTCAGTCTCGATTATTCCCTTCAGTGGATATGTACTTGGAAGTTTTAGGTCTCATGACTGCAGCATCTAAAGCGATCCCCTTTGCTCTTTTTTATAGGAGACCTCTGCAGCTTTGCATGTTGAATCAATGGTGCAAGGATTATACTCTATCACAATTGATATTCTTAAATCCCACTGTTGTCTAATTTCTGCGATTCATATCCCAGGTGTAGACAATTGGGAAGCGGATTATCTCAGCCGTCATACTTTGCATCCTGGGAGTGGTCTCTCCATCCAGATGTGTTTTTTCAGATTGTACAGATGTGGGGTCTTCCAGAAATAGATCTGATGGCTTCCCATCTAAACAGGAAACTTCCCAGATACCTTTCCAGGTCCAGGGATTCTCAGATGGATGCGTTAGCAGTTCCTTGGTCTTACCAACTTGCTTATATTTTTCCGCATCTAGTTCTTCTTCCAAGGGTGATCTCCAAGATCATAATGGAACAATCGCATGTGTTTCTGATGGCACCAGTATGGTCTCACAGGTTTTGGTATGCGGATTTTGTCCCGATGTCCAGTTGCCAACCTTGGTCACTTCCTTTAAGGCCAGACCTTCTGTCTCAAGGGCCGTTTTTCCATCAGGATCTCAAATCTCTAATTTTGAAGGTATGTAAATTGATTGTTTAGTGCTTAGTCATAGAGGTTTCTCTGACTCGGTGATCAATACTATGTTGCAGGCTCATAAGTCTGTTTGAAGGAAGATTTATCATCGGGTTTGGAAAACCTATATTTCATGGTGTTCTTCTCATAAAGTCTCTTGGCATTCTTTTAGAATTCCTAGAATTTACAGTTTCTTCAGGACGGTTTGGATACATGTTTGTCTGCAAGTACTTTGAAGGCACAAATCTCTGCTCTTTCTGTTTTACTTCATAGAAAGATTGCTTAACTTCCTGATATTCACTGTTTTGTTCAGGCTTTGGTCCGTATCAATAATTGTTTTGTATCTTCCGCCTGAGACCCGCTTTTTGTATATACCGTTTGGTCCGTATCAAGCCTGTTAAGTCTATTTCTCCTCCATGGAGTCTTAATTTGGTTTTTAAGGTTTTGCAGGCTCCTTCTTTTGAGCTTATGCATTATTTGGATATTAAATTACTTTCTTGGAAAGTATTGTTCCTTTTGGCTATCTCTAATGCTAGAGGAGTTTCTGAATTGTCTGCTCTCTTGTGAGTCTCCTTTTCTGATTTTCCATCAGGATAAAGCTGTGTTACAGACTTCGTTTAAATTTCTTCCTAAGGTTGTGAATTCTAACAACATTAGTAGGGAAATTGTTGTTCCTTCCTTGTGTCAGAATCCTAAAAATTTGCTTGAAAAATCGTTACACTCTTTGGATGTGGTAAGGGCTTTGAAATACTATGTTGAGGCTACTAAAGATTTCAGGAAGACTTCTAGTCTATTTTTTGTCTCTTTTCTGGTTCTAGGAAAGGTCAGAAAGCCACTGCCATTTCTTTGGCATCTTGGTTAAAGCTTTTGATTCACAAAGCTTATTTGGAGCGGGTCAGTCTCCGCCTCAAAGAATTACAGCTCATTCTATTAGATCAGTTACCACTTCTTGGGCTTTTAAGAATAAAGCTTCAGTTAGTCAGATTTGCAAAGCAGCAACTTTGCCTTCTTTGCATACATTTACTAAGTTTTACCATTTCGATGTATTTGCTTCTTCTGAAGCAGTCTTTGGTAGAAAAGTTCTTCAGGCAGCTGTCTCAGTTTGATTCTTCTGTTTATAAGAAGAACTTATTTTTTTTCTCAGCGGAAATAGCTGTTTTTATTTTATCCCTCCATCTTTAGTGACTCTTCTGTGCATTCCACATCTTGGGTATTTTATCCCATACGTCACTAACTCATGGACTCTTGCCATTTACATGAAAGAAAACATAATTTATGTAAGAACTTACCTGATAAATTAATTTCTTTCATAATGGCAAGAGTCCATGACGCCCACCCTGTTTTTGGTGGTTATATTTTTTGTATAAAAGCACAATATTATTTTCCAGGTCATCTTTTTTTGTATGCTTTTTTACTCTTTTTTTTTTTTTACACCTCACTACTTGGCTATACATCAAACTGAAGTATGTGTGTGGTGGGAGGTAGGTGTATTTATAGGCATTTTGAGGTTTGGGAAACTTTGCCCCTCCTGGTAGGAATGTATATCCCATATGTCACTAGCTCATTGACTCTTGCCATTATGAAAGAAATTAATTTATCAGGTAAGTTCTTACATAAATTATGTTTTTCCTCCTACTCGTTTACTGTACTCACACATTATATACCATTTTTCTTGCCATTAAATGGACTTTCTAAAGATACCATTATTTTCATCATATCTTATAATTTACTATAAAAAAATTATAAAATATGATGGAAAAAAAAGGAAAGAAACACACTTTTTCTAACTTTGACCCCCAAAATCTGTTGCACATCTACAACCACCAAAAACACCCATGCTAAATAGTTTCTGAATTGTCCTGAGTCTAGAAATACCCAATTTTTGCATGTTCTTTGCTTCTTTTTTGTGTGTGCAAGTTATAGGGCAATAAGTACCAGTAGAACTTAGCGATGGTTACATTGGAACACTGATATCTGTCAGAAATCCCTGAATAACCCTTCACATGTATAAGTATTTTTTTTTAGTGGACAACCCAAAGTATTGATCTAGGTCCAGTTTAGTATATTTCATGCCACCATTTCACCGCCAAATGCGATCAAATAAAAAAAAATCATTAACTTTTTCACAATTTTAGGTTTCTCACTGAAATTATTTACAAACAGCTAGTGCAGTCATGGCACAAATGGTTGTACATGCTTCTCTGGAATACCCTTTGTTCAGAAATAGGAGACATATATGGTTTTGGCATTGCGTTTTGGTAATTAGAAGGCCGCTAAATGCTGCTGCGCACCACACTTGTATTATGTCCAGCAGTTAAGGGGTTAATTATGTAGCTTGCAGGGTTAATTTTAGCTTTAGTGTAGAGATAAGCCTCCCACCCGACGCATCTCACCCCCTGATCCCTCCCTGACCCCCTCAAACAACTCTTCCCTCCCCCACCTCACAATTGTCACCGCCATCTTAAGTACTGGCAGAATGTCTGCCAGTACTAAAAAGGCATTTTTTTTATTTTTTTTTATAGTTATTCTGCAGTGTTGAATCCCCCCTCTACCTAGTTGCAGCCATCTTGGGTACTAGCAGCTGCCTGCCAGTCCCCAGTCTGTTAAAAAAAAACAAAAAAACCCCCCTTTTTTTAAATAAATAAAACCCCAATTTTCTGTAGTGTAGCTGCCCCCCCTCAATACCCTACCCCCTCCCAGATCCCTTTCCAAACATTTATTCCCCCCCCCCTCCAACCCTTACACGTTTCTGTAGTGTAGCGACCCCAGTCCCACCCGCTCCTGCGCGCTCCCACCCACCTGCGCTTCCACCCGCCCTCCACTACCGCCACCATCATCCGGCCTGAGAGGAAGTAGACCAGCGATGGGCCGCCCACCCGCCTCCATGCTATGGCTCCCACCCACCAACGATCGGCACCATCGCTGGCCGATGCAGAGAGGGCCACAGAGTGTCTCTCTCTGCATTGGGGTCTAAAAAAAAACGGTATTGCAGGATGCCTCAGTATCGAGGCATCACTCCAATACCCTGAAAACGATCAGGATCGCTTCCAGCGCTTGAAACCCCAGAGGACGTGTCAGGCATGTCCTTGGTCATTAACTGACACCCAATGTAGGACGTGCCTGACACGTCCTTGGTCGTTAAGGGGTTAATATAACCATTTTGGCTGTGAAAAACTGGGGAATGGGTAATAAAGGGGATTTTTTCTATCTTTAAAAAATTCAAATTTTGGAATAGTCCGTCCCTTTAATTTTCACACACAGATCAGCAATTGGTTAGCTGAAGATGAGTGTTGTGTTGCAGTAGGATAGACAACTATGTATTACCATTTAATGTCTTCACTAATCTATCTGATTAAAGCGGCATAATAAGAGCAATCAAAATATTTTATTATATAGTTTGAAAAAGCACAAAATTGTACTGTGTGTTTGCATTCTAAATGTTTTTTTTTCTTTATCAGGATAACTGATCAAAACCTTACACAAGAGAAAGTAAATACTGAAGAAAATTTAGCAGAAGACCTCACTACAGACCGTAGCCTTGTTAATTTTACTGTGACATTAGAAACTAACCTTGAACATGTAACAGTATCAGAACTACCCAGGGACAGTAATCAGCAACCAGACTTTCTTTCCCATTGCACTTTACCTTTGGCATCACCAGCATGCTCCAGTGAATCGGGACAGAGCCCACAAGATACAATATTACATGAGAGTCCTCCTCCTGAACAAGAGCTCTACAACTCATTCCATTTCTGGAGAACGCCAATACCAGAAATTGATATTGAGCTCGAACTGCAACACTCACAAGCTGAATCACTCAGCCTTGACAATCAACATGTTCCTCAGAAGACCACATCCCCTGGCTCTCCTAATATTGCCATGGCCACAAGGAAGGAGCTGGAAGAAATGTTAGAAAATCTTGAACCTCATATAGATGATCCTGATGTCAAAGGTAAAAGCTGGGGGATATAACTTCTGTTTATTTTTTATTTATTTTTCTTTTAGTAAATTTGGTTGTTTCCCTGTCCACAAAACAGTGTAAAATGAGCTGTTTTAGGAATTGTATAGGTTGCATGTACACAATTTAATCAACAATTTACCATGGTAGTTGCCTTTACTGTACTGTAAAGATCTAGATGTATGTGGCATTTTTTATTATTTATTTAAGAAGGAAATATTTATTGCCTAATGTGTTTACCTTATTGAATGTATTTTAGTATATATTTGGCAGAAATTCTCAGTAGAACTGACAGCGTACTCAGGCAAGCAGAAGTTACAAGTTCATTATATTAAAAGCTAAATGCAGGCATTTCCATATCTTGGTTTATATCCGAACTAATAATTACTGGGTAAGTTCATTATGTCCTCTAGGAACAATATCCAGAATGTCACCACTATCTCCATACCACCTTAAGGTGGCTCCCTTTAACAGCTCACTCTCTATCAGTGTGTGGAAGACTAGGGAAGGCATTCTGAATCTAACTTCTAGTTATTATGGCTGGAGTATGATGAAGGCACTTCAGACACATTGGAGGAAAGTTAATCAAGCACACTTTTTAGAGGCATTTAAGAGCAAGAGCAGGCAAAATAAAGTATATTGCAATGATTTCAATTATTTAAACATTAGTCAGGGAGATTAAATGTCTCTTTTAAGCACCATAGTAGATATTAAAGTGCCATAAAACATTTTGAGTTATGTGCATATTATAAAAGGGTCAACTGATGTAAAACAGTGTGTGGGAAAAAAAGTGTAAAAAAGCTTCTAAGCGTTGTAATAAAATTTCCAAAAATCTGAAAATTTACTTACACTTTAGTGTTGCCTAGTTTAGCCTGCTCCACTCCCCCTTATCAGTCTTTTACTCCAAACCTTTTAGTATCATGTAACAAAGTGTGCATATGAGGGTAATTACTTATGCAAACAAGGAGGGACAGCAGGTACTAGTTTTTGTTTCCAAGAGGCTTACTTGTTTCCATGGGAATAATGTGTCATGCTTTGTGAAAGCTTCAGCATTATACTGTGCACTGCTTTAGTCAGGTACCATGTGAAGCTATGGCATGGATAGCACCTTCCATATATGCCAAATGCCCAGGGGGAGCTTGCTGCAAACAAAACTATGCCTGAATTAAAGGGGTTAATGTAGGATAAAACAAAAACCATTTTGCAGGTAAGCTTTGGCTGCATTATAAATTTACAAACTTATGTTCATACTGTTTTATGTCCCTTTAAGGTTGTCTAATTGATTTACAAGCGTGAGATTTTAAAAACTGCTAATCCAAAAGTTCTAGCGTTAATTTCAATTCTGAGGCTTGTATTTTAAGAATATTGGAACTGTAACATTGCTTAAAACCATCATGCAAGAATTCCAAACACAGGATATAGTTTAATAATGTCTCTAGAAGCATAAACTACCTGCAAAATATATCCCAGACTCTATATTAAACTGAACAAGTAAACTTCTTCCTTGCTTGGAGCAAAAAATGCAGTTGCTGGATTGGAATATTTAACTGCTATATCTTTAGCCTTTCCTAAATCATACCACCAATATTTACTGCTATGGACTGGGATGAGCTAATGGCCCCTAATGAAGAAATGCTTTTTTATCATCTAAGGTGGTTCTATTGTCATTTATGTGAGCAATAGGAACCTTGGAGGCCTTCGCCAGGGTGGAAGAAATTATTTTAATTTTGCTTTCTTTTTTTCTGATTCTGCAAAGTATCTGAAGTACAAAAAAACAAATACAAAACAGTATTATAATGGGAGCACTAATATCTCAATTGCCAGAATGTCCATTCCTATATACACAGGGGTGTCCAAACTTTGCTCTCCAGAGGTTTTGGAACTACATTTCCGATGATGCTCAGCCAGCATTTTATCTAGCTGAGCATCATGGGAAATGTAGTTCCAAAACCTCTGGAGAGCAAAGTTTGGACACCCCTCCTACAGCAACACTCTCCAAACAAATAGGGTCTCAGTATCTAGATCCTCACTTTAATCCAACTAACTGCTTGTGGCACACGGCAGCTTTTTTTGTAATCCTTAAGTGGTAGTAGCCATAACATATAAATAAACACTCTATATAAAAAAAACTTAAGTTACGTGTTTCACAACTAAAATGTTGCTGTTTCTTTAGACTTTGTTTAATTATCCTGAATACTATACCATGAGGCACTTTTTCTTTCTCCGTATCTTAAGTTTTGGAGATTTTGGGTGAAAAACATAGACCAGTTTGAAGTAGACGTGTACAAATATTCAGGATTGGATATTAAAGTGAAGGTAAAGTTTCATCTATTATATTGTTTCCCCTGTAAGTACTCTAAAATTTAATGGGACTTTAATTCATGATTTTTTTCAAATCGCTATATTTATTTTGTTTTTAACGTTTATTAATGCTTTTCTCAACAATGTTAAAACAACCCGTTTTTTAGGGGTTTTTTCTAACCCAATTGAAACACTGGCCGTTAGGCGGCCGTCATATTACGTCACCGCATTGTTGGACTCTATGCGCATGCGTTGCCTTCACTTACTCTATGTTTAAAGCAAAGCGCTTTCCAGTATATCGCATGTGCAATACGGATTCCCCTTAAAACATTAGCTACATCGTATTTAGTTACAACCTTGCAACAGTATCTTGGGCTGCAAATCGAATGGACGATGCAGTGTGCGCAAATTGTCGAGAACACGCTTTTGAACTACGTGTAGAGCGGGTGGGACCGCTCTATACGTCAGAGTCTCAGCAAGCAGGAAATTGATGGAGGGAGGAATAAAGAAGGGAAGAGCACGTAAAAACAAATACTTTTTTTTCCCCATTTTATATATATAAACTTAATTAAAAAATTTGGCTATCGGACTGTATAATATATAAATAATCTAATAATATGCAAAAAAACAGAAAACTTTACCTTCACTTTAATTAAAAGGGTCACGAAAATGGCCATGGTCTGTGGCATTCAGATCTTTCTGGCATTGAATTTATTAGGGAAGAAAAGTGCAGCATACAAATATTTTGGATTTGCACGGATATTTGTATGTTGCACTTTTTTCCCTAATAAATCTGGCAAAGCCAAATGCTGCAGACCATAGCCATTTTCAGGATTTAAATGCATACAGAAAGAGAAGCGCTCTACCAGGAACTAACAGCTCAGTAGCTTGTTCTATGGCGAGTTAGCATAAAGGAGCAGCCTCTTTTAGCCCTATTGTGTTTTTCACAGAGGAGAACTTTCCTGAAATATAACAGTCTGATCCGCCTGGTAAGGTCTGGCAACCAGACGATTGTTTCTGCCTTCTGTGGACCACCTCAGCGAGGTGTAGCCACATCCCTCTCTAAGCACATTGGGCAAGGAGTCCATGTCTGGTTTCCCCCATCACCATTACGAATATTTCCCCAGGGTCATATTACAAATACATACATCCGGGGTGGGGGGCTGATAACTCCCCTGCCATGCACTAAACGCTAGTTATAAGGTGCCTGGGCATATCAGAATTGTCTGGGGAATCGTCACTTATTCCTAGAAACTTGGGAGTGCTAGACAATTGCAAGGATGCTGAATAGGGTTAAGCATAAAAAAACATTTTAATCTCTACTTTCTTAAGGCCCAGAAACCCCAAAGACCCATTATTTGAAAGGCAAATGCCTGCTCTTTCAAAGATGTGTTAATTGGGGTAAAAATAAAAATTTAAGAAATTTATATAAAAAGAACACACACTTTTGCAGGGTCAGGATCTTTAGTCACTTAAAGGGACATAATACATCAATTTTCATATAACAATGTAATTGACACTACTATAAAGTATATAAACTTTTAAGAACTTACTTAGAAGCTCCCAGTTTAGCACTGTTTATGAGGTTAGGCTGGGACACCCACTGAAAGGGGCTGAGAAAGCGGGGGGGGGGACTGACCCTCCCCCACCCCCTGCATATGAAAATACCCATTACACAAGCAGGAGTCTGTAGACATCTGATAGTTTGGGGCTTGGTTAGGAGTCTGAAAATCAACACTTTGTTATATATAAAAAAAAAAGCAAAACTATACATTTGTTTCAAAAACACTACCAGATGGGCTATATAAATGGATAATCTATAACACATTTATGCAAAGAAATATCCAAGTGTACAATATCCCTTTTAAAATAGGTTATCAAATGGCCTATGACACCTTAGACCTTTTTTTTTTTTTTTTTTTTTTTTTTTTTTTCCTTTACAGATTTTCCTTTACAGATTTTCCTTTACCCTGCATCATGTGACAATCACAAAATGCATATAATATACACTGTGAATTCACTGCTTATAAATATACAACACTATCATTACTTTTGTTCAGATGAAACCAAACAATAGAGTTCAGAACATCAGCTAAAGACCGTGCAAGCTGCAGGAGGGAGACAATCCAAGAAATACAAAAAGCAGCTGCACATGTCCAAATCTTAAAGGGTAGGTTTATTGGGTACAGAGAAACCAAAAATCACAACGTTTCGGGACTCTGCCTTCAGTCATGTGAATAATTTGGGTCCCAGACAAGTGCTGCTGCTTTTTGGATTTCTTCTATTATTCAGATGAAGATTGCCTTGTATTTTGGGACATGAATGACCTTGCTAGGCAGGATCAGACTGATACTCTTCAAAAGTTCTCCTCTGTGTAAAGCACAGTTGGGCTAAAAGAGGCTACTCCTATGTGCTAACTTGCCATAGAACAAGCCACTGAGCTGCTGTTCGTCCTTGGTAGAGTGCTTCTCTTTTTGTATGCATTTATATTGTGACCCTGTGGAAGTGCTTAAAGGGACACTCAATTCAAAATTCAGATAGCGTATGCAATTTTATACTAATTTTAATTTATTTCTGTTATCTAATTTGCTTTGTTCTCTTGGCATCATTTGTTGAAATGTAAAACAAGGTACACAGACGAGCTTAAAGGGACAGTCTACTTGTTATACTGTACTTAATAACCTTTACACATCTAAATTTCTGTTTGTTGCTAAACCCCTGCAAGCTGCCTTTCTCTCAGAGCATTTTTATAGCTTTTCACGGCAAGACACTGCTCGTTCATGTGTGCCATATAGATAACATGCTCACTCCTGTGGAGTTATTTATGAGTCAGCACTAATTGGCTAAAATTCAAATCTGTCAAAAGAACTGAAATAAGGGGGCAGTCTGCAAAGGTTTAGCTACAAGGTAATCACAGAGGTAAAAAGTATTAATATAACTGTTGGTTATGGAAGACTCGGGAATGGGTAATAAAGGGATTATCTATCTTTTTTTAAATTATAACAATTTTGGAGTAGACTGTCCCTTTAAGAGCATGCATGTATAATATTATTATAAACATAATTTAATATTACTATAAGTGCCTTAAAATTACATGCTCTATCTGAATCGTGTAAGTTTAATTTTGACTTTCCTATCCCTTTAACTACTTGACAAGGATGGAGATTCTCTGGATGAGGCTGGCTATCTTGATCCATTTCTTCAGTACTACGAAAACAACAACCACTTGTGCAATCTTGCCTGTTTAACTATAATGATTGTTGATGCATGTTTTGCCAATAATATACAATGAATTTGTTTCTGTTAAATCATAACTTGTAACATGAGCAGGACTCACTGCTGGACATTCGTTTGTGAACAATTGTCAATAGTGACAATCCGAGTACACATAAAAACCTAATATGTGCACATGGCTTGCAACACTGCTCTGCATTTTATGTATTACCTGTTAAGGCTGATTATGACTATTATAATGTGAAGGGAAAACAGAGATTGTTATGTGCAACACTTGTTTTTTCTCCAAGAATTGTAATCAGAATCAATAAAAAAAAAAAAACTTTACCCTAAAAATATAGCTAACAGCTATGGAAGGACAAAACACTGACCGGAAACAGAAGTGTATATATAGGAAGGGGGAGCAGACATGTTAAGTCTTGTTGGCACAGTCTTATTATTATTATTATTATTATTATTATTATTCTTTTATAGAGCTGGATGCCTAAATATGCCACTTCTTTGAGATTGAAGAAAATCTATAAGTTGTTTTGGTTTTTTTTGGGGGGGGGGGGCGTGTTTTTTTGGCAAATGTTTATTAAAAAATATTAAATTGTTTGAAATGCCAGCATTATTATTAGTAGTAGTATGTGATTATCAGGTATGTAATTTATAGTGAAATGTATTCATGTTTAATATGCGGGTTTATTGCAGCACAAGTTGATGTTCTCACAGCAGCGCTTAAAGCATCTAGCCTACATACTCAGGAAGAAACCAAACCTTCTCACTTGAACAGAGAGATTGTGTACCGCAATGACTTCATTGAAGGAGGGCTGATAAACTGTAAGATCTCCCGTGAAGGCTCTGCACCTCTGATCAGTGATTCTATTGAGGTAATAATCATAATACCATCTGTTTTGTGCTTTTTTTTTCTCTCATTTTCATTTTGACTGATTTCTTGGGGTTTATAAAGGGATGTGGAAAGCTATATTTCTCCAACATTGGTGTGTCCGGTCCACGGTGTCATCCATTACTTGTGGGATATTCTCCTCCCCCACAGGGAAAGGCAAGGAGAGCACACAGCAAGAGCTGTCCATATAGTCCCTCCCAGGCTCCGCCCCCCCAGTCATTCTCCTTGCCGCTCTGAACAAGTAGCATCTCCTCGGGGATGGTGAGGAGTTTGTGGTGTTTAGTTGTAGTTTTTTATTCTTCTATCAAGAGTTTGTTATTTTAAAATAGTGCTGGTATGTACTATTTACTCTGAAACAGAAAGAGATGAAGATTTCTGTTTGTGAGAGGATTATGATTTTAGCAGCAGTTACTAAAATCGTTTGCTGTTCCCACATAGGACTGTTGAGATGAGAACTTCAGTTGGGGGAAACAGTTAGCAGGCTCTTCTGCTCAAGGTATGACTAGCCATATTTCTAACAAGACTGTGTAATGCTGGAAGGCTGTCATTTTCCCCTCATGGGGATCGGTAAGCCATTTTCTTAGACTCAAACAGAATAAAGGGCTTATTATGGGCTATAAACTGGTAGACACTTTTAGGGGCTAAATTGATTGCTTATTTAAGTATTATATGCAGTTTGAAGTTGAATTTCACACTTTTATAACATTGGGGAACGTTTTTAGCACCAGGCACTTGTTAAGACACCTTCCCAGTCAGGAAGGGCCTTTCCTGAGCAGAGCCTCATTTTCGCGCCATTACTGTGCAGTTAATTTTGAGTTCAGTACATGCAGCTGCATGTGTGAGGGTCTGGAATCCACTAAAAACGTTCCTAGAAGGCTTCATTTGGTATCATATACCCCCCTGGGATTGGTGAAGTTGCAGCAAAGGCTGTGGCTGGGACTGTAAGGGGGTTAAAATTAAAAACGGCTCCGGTTTCCACATTTTAAGGGTTAACAGCTTGAAAATTGGGGTGCAATACTTTGAATGTATTAAGACACTGTGGTGAAAATTTGGTAAAGATTGGATAATTCCTTCATAGTTTTTCACATATTCAGTAATAAAGTGTGCCCTGTTTAACATTTAAAGAGACAGTAACGGTTTTGTTTTAAAACGGTTTTTGTGCTTTATTAACCAGTTTAAGCCTGTTTAACATGTCTGTACCTTCAGATAGATCATGTTCTGTATGTATGGTAGCCAATGTGGTTCCCCCTTCAAATATAGTGTGATAATTGTGCCATTGCGTCCAAACAAAGTAAGGACAGAACTGTCACAAATTGTAAAGTTGCCCAGGATGATTCCTCAGATGAAGGAAGTAGACATAGTTCTACATCATCTCCTTCTGTGTCTATACCAGTTATGCCCGCGCAGGCGACCCCTAGTACTTCTAGCGCGCCAATGCTTGTTACTATGCAGTAATTGACGGCAGTAATGGATAACTCCATAGCTAATATTTTATCCAAAATGCCAGCATTTCAGAGAAAGCGCGATTGCTCTGTTTTAAACACTGTAGAGCAGGAGGGCGCTGATGATAATTTTTCTGTAATACCCTCACACCAATCTGAAGTGGCAGTGAGGGAGGGTTTGTCAGATGGGGAAATTTCTGATACAGGAAGAATTTCTCAGCAGGCAGAACCTGATGTTGTGACATTTAAATTAGAGCATCTCCGCGCATTACTTAAGGAGGTGCTATCTACTCTGGATGATTGTGACAATCTGGTCAACCCAGAAAAATTGTTCAAGATGGACAGTTCCTTGAGGTCCCGGTGCACCCTGATACTTTTCCGATACCTAAACGGGTGGCGGACATAGTGAATAAGGAGTGGGAGAAGCCAGGCATACCTTTTGTCCCTCCTCCTATATTTAAGAAATTGTTCCCTATGGTCGACCCCAGGAAGGACACATGGCAAACAGTCCCTAAGGTCGAGGGGGAGTTTTCTACTCTAGCCAAGCGCACGACCATTCCTATTGAGGACAATTGTGCTTTCAAAGATCCTATGGATAAAAAATTGGAGGGTTTGCTTAAAAAGATTTTTGTACAGCAAGGTTACCTCCTTCAACCTATTTCGTGCATTATTCCTGTCACTACAGCGGCGTGGTTCTGGTTTGAGGAACTGGAAAAGTCGCTCAGTAGGGAGACTCCGTATGAGGAAGTCATGGACAGAATTTACGCACTTAAGTTAGCTAATTCCTTTATTTTAGACGCCGCTTTGCAATTAGCGAGGTTAGCGGCAAAAAATTCAGGGTTTACAATTGTGGTGCGCAGAGCGCTCTGGCTAAAGTCTTGGTCGGCGGATGTATCTTCCAAGACAAAATTGCTTAATACCCCTTTCAAAGGTAAGACCCCTTTTGGGCCAGAATTGAAAGAGATTATTTCAGTCATCACTGGGGGAAAGGGCCATGCCCTCCCACAAGATAAACCTTTCAAGGCTAAGAATAAGTCCAATTTTTGTTCCTGTCGCAATTTCAGGAACGGACCGGCTTCCAACTCGGCAGCCTCTAGACAAGAGGGTAACGCTTCCCAGACTAAACCAGCTTGGAAATCAATGCAAGGCTGGAACAAGGGTAAACAGGCCAAGAAACCTGCTGCTGCTACCAAGACAGCATGAAGAGGTAGCCCCTGATCCGGAACCGGATCTAGTAGGGGGCAGACTCTCTCTCTTTGCTCAGGCTTGGGCAAGAGATGTTCAGGATCCCTGGGCACTAGAAATAGTCTCTCAGGGTTATCTTCTAGAATTCAAGGAACTACCCCCAAGGGGAAGGTTCCACATGTCTCACTTATCTTCAAACCAAGTAAAGAGACAGGCATTCTTACATTGTGTAGAAGACCTGTTAAAGATGGGAGTGATACTCCCAGTTCCAACTGTGGAAAAAGGTCAGGGGTTTTACTCAAATCTGTTTGTAGTTCCCAAAAAAAGAGGGAACTTTCAGACCAATTCTGGATTTAAAAATTCTAAACAAATTTCTCAGAGTGCCATCGTTCAAAATGGAAACTATTCGAACGATTTTACCTACAATCCAGGAGGGTCAATTTATGACTACTGTGGATCTAAAGGATGCGTATCTGCATATACCTATCCACAAAGATCATCATCAGTTCCTAAGGTTTGCCTTTCTGGACAAACATTACCTATTGTGGCTCTCCCATTCGGACTAGCCACTGCTCCAAGGATTTTCACAAAGGTGCTCGGGTCCCTTCTAGCGGTTCTAAGACCCAGGGGCATTGCAGTGGCACCTTACTTGGACGACATCCTAATTCAAGCGTCGTCTCTTTCAAAGACAAAGGCTCACACAGACATTGTTCTAGCCTTTCTCAGATCTCATGGGTGGTAGGTGAACATAGAAAAAAAGTTCCCCGTCTCCGTCAACAAGAGTCCCTTTCTTGGGAACAATAATAGATTCTTTAGAAATGAAGATTTTCCTGACAGATGTCAGAGAGTCAAAGCTTTTAAACGCTTGTCAAGTTCTTCACTCTGTTCCACGGCCTTCCATAGCTCAGTGCATGGAAGTAGTAGGGTTGATGGTTGCAGCAATGGACATAGTTCCTTTTGCGCGAATTCATCTAAGACCATTACAACTGTGCATGCTCAAACAGTGGAATGGGGACTATACAGACTTGTCTCCAGTGATTCAAGTAGATCAGAAGACCAGAGACTCACTCCGTTGGTGGCTGACTAAGGATCACCTGTCCCAGGGAATGAGCTTCCGCAGACCAGAGTGGGTCATTGTCACGACCGACGCCAGTCTATTAGGCTGGGGCGCGGTCTGGGATTCCCTGAAAGCTCAGGGTCTATGGTCTCGAGAAGAGTCTCTTCTCCCGATAAACGTCCTGGAACTGAGAGTGATATTCAATGCTGTCCGGGCTTGGCCTCAACTAGCAAAGGCCAGATTCATAAGATTCCAATCAGACAACATGACGACTGTTGCTTACTTCAACCATCAGGGGGGAACAAGGAGTTCCCTGGCGATGAGAGAGGTGACCAAGATCATCAAATGGGCGGAGGATCACTCCTACCACCTGTCTGCTATCCACATCCCAGGAGTGGAAAACTGGGAGGCGGATTATCTGAGTCGTCAGACCTTTCATCCGGGGGAGTGGGAACTCCACTCGGAGGTGTTTGCCCAGTTGACCCAATTATGGGGCATTCCAGACATGGATCTGATGGCGTCTCGTCAGAACTTCAAGGTTCCTTGCTACGGGTCCAGATCCAGGGATCCCAAGGCGACTCTAGTGGATGCATTAGTGGCGCCTTGGACTTTCAACCTAGCTTATGCGTTTCCACCGTTCCTTCTCATTCCCAGGCTGGTAGCCAGGATCAAACAGGAGAAGGCCTCAGTGATTTTGATAGCTCCTGCGTGGCCACGCAGGACTTGGTATGCAGACCTGGTGAATATGTCATCGGCTCCACCATGGAAGCTACCTTTGAGACAGGATCTTCTAATACAAGGTCCATTCGAACATCCAAATCTAGTTTCTCTCCAGCTGACTGCTTGGAAATTGAACGCTTGATTTTGTCTAAGCGTGGGTTTTCGGATTCTGTGATAGATACTCTGGTACAAGCCAGAAAACCTGTGACTAGAAAGATTACCATAAAATATGGAAAATATATATCTGTTGGTGTGAATCCAAGGGATTCTCATGGAGTAAGATTAAAATTCCTAGGATCCTTTCCTTTCTCCAGGAAGGTTTGGATAAGGGATTATCAGCGAGTTCTCTAAAAGGACAGATTTCTGCTTTATCTGTCTTGTTACACAAACGACTGGCAGCTATGCCAGATGTTCAAGCTTTTGTTCAGGCTTTGGTCAGGATCAAGCCTGTTTACAGACCCTTGACTCCTCCCTGGAGTCTAAATTTGGTTCTTTCAGTTCTTCAAGGGGTTCCGTTTGAACCCTTGCATTCCATAGATATCAAGTTGTTATCTTGGAAAGTTCTGTTTTTGGTTGCTATTCTTCTGCTAGAAGAGTTTCTGAATTATCTGCTCTGCATTGTAATCCGCCCTATCTGGTGTTCCATTCAGATAAGGTTGTTTTGCGTACTAAACCTGGTTTCCTTCCAAAGGTTGTTTCCAACAAGAATATTAACCAGGAAATAGTTGTGCCTTCTTTGTGTCCGAATCCAGTTTCAAAGAAGGAACGCTTGTTACACAATTTAGATGTAGTCCGTGCTTTAAAGTTCTATTTAGAAGCAACAAAGGATTTCCGACAAACGTCTTCTCTGTTTGTAGTTTATTCTGGCAAGAGGAGAGGTCAAAAAAGCTACTGCTACCTCTTTCCTTTTGGCTGAAAAGCATCATACGATTGGCTTACGAGACTGCCGGACGGCAGCCTCCTGAACGAATCACAGCTCACTCTACTAGGGCTGTGGCTTCCACATGGGCCTTCAAGAACGAGGCTTCTGTTAATCAGATATGTAAGGCAGCGACCTGGTCTTCTCTGCACACTTTGTCCAAATTCTACAAATTTGATACTTTTGCTTCTTCGGAGGCTATTTTTGGGAGAAAGGTTTTGCAAGCCGTGGTGCCTTCTGTTTAGGTAACCTGATTTGCTCCCTCCCTTCATCCGTGTCCTAAAGCTTTGGTATTGGTTCCCACAAGTAATGGATGACACCGTGGACCGGACACACCAATGTTGGAGAAAACAGAATTTATGCTTACCTGATAAATTACTTTCTCCAACGGTGTGTCCGGTCCACGGCCCGCCCTGGTTTTTTAATCAGGTTTGAAGAATTTCTTTCTCTATACACTACAGTCACCACGGCACACTATAGTTTCTCCTTTTTTTCTCCTAACCGTCGGTCGAATGACTGGGGGGGCGGAGCCTGGGAGGGACTATATGGACAGCTCTTGCTGTGTGCTCTCCTTGCCTTTCCCTGTGGGGGAGGAGAATATCCCACAAGTAATGGATGACACCGTGGACCGGACACACCGTTGGAGAAAGTAATTTATCAGGTAAGCATAAATTCTGTTTTTTTTCTCCCTTGCAGCTAAAAATAAAAATCTCCATCAATTTTTTTGTGTTCTTCTACTAAAAATAACCCCACTTTTCTTGTTGAGCCTTAAAAAAAAAAAAAAAAAAAAAAAAAAAAAAGCACAGAATTTTGTGATTTTCATAGCCAAATTTTTTATTTCTGCTCCAAAAAGATCCAAACATAACGAAAGTTTGCCTACTTTCGCATTTGGCATTGAACGGAAATGCAGAATGCGTGTCACTGGTTCTCCTCACTGGTGTGACTACATTTATCATTATAAAGAGCACTTTGTGCCTTTTAACAGGTGAATCAGAGATAAATATCTCCAGTTACATTACTCCCTGCGTCTTATTTATCATCGTCTATATTACTGCACCTGAGGAAAATAGTTATTATTTTTGTTATTTTAATTGATTTCTATCCTAAATAATATATTTTAATATATATTTTTATTATACTTGTGCCTGTTTCAGCTAATTTTTAAAACTTGTTATATTGCTTTCATTGCTCCTTGATTGAGGCAAATGGGAAATAGTTAAATTATATGGTCCACTCCAATAATGGTATTTAAAAAAACAGAATTTATGCTTACCTGATAAATTACTTTCTCCAACGGTGTGTCCGGTCCACGGCGTCATCCTTGTGGGATATTCTCTTCCCCAACAGGAAATGGCAAAGAGTCCCAGCAAAGCTGTTCATATAGTCCCTCCTAGGCTCCGCCCACCCCAGTCATTCGATCGACGGACAGGAGGAAATATATATAGGAGAAACCATATGGTACCGTGGTGACTGTAGTTAGAGTAAATAATTCATCAGACCTGATTAAAAAACCAGGGCGGGCCGTGGACCGGACACACCGTTGGAGAAAGTAATTTATCAGGTAAGCATAAATTCTGTTTTCTCCAACATTGGTGTGTCCGGTCCACGGCGTCATCCTTACTTGTGGGAACCAATACCAAAGCTTTAGGACACGGATGAAGGGAGGGAGCAAATCAGGTTACCTAAACAGAAGGCACCACAGCTTGCAAAACCTTTCTCCCAAAAATAGCCTCCGAAGAAGCAAAAGTATCAAATTTGTAAAATTTGGCAAAAGTGTGCAGTGAAGACCAAGTCGCTGCCTTACATATCTGGTCAACAGAAGCCTCGTTCTTGAAGGCCCATGTGGAAGCCACAGCCCTAGTGGAGTGAGCTGTGATTCTTTCAGGAGGCTGCCGTCCGGCAGTCTCATAAGCCAATCGGATGATGCTTTTAAGCCAAAAGGAAAGAGAGGTAGAAGTCGCTTTTTGACCTCTCCTTTTACCAGAATAAACAACAAACAAGGAAGATGTTTGTCTGAAATCTTTAGTAGCCTCTAAATAGAATTTTAGAGCATGGACTACGTCCAAATTGTGTAACAAACGTTCCTTCTTTGAAACTGGATTCGGACACAAAGAAGGTACAACTATCTCCTGGTTAATATTTTTGTTAGAAACAACTTTAGGAAGAAAACCAGGCTTAGTACGCACAACCACCTTATCCGCATGGAACACCAGATAGGGCGGAGAACACTGCAGAGCAGATAACTCTGAAACTCTTCTAGCAGAAGAAATTGCAAACAAAAACAAAACTTTCCAAGATAGTAACTTAATATCTATGGAATGTAAAGGTTCAAACGGAACCCCTTGAAGAACTGAAAGAACTAGATTTAGACTCCAGGGAGGAGTCAAAGGTCTGTAAACAGGCTTGATCCTAACCAGAGCCTGAACAAATGCTTGAACATCTGGCAGCTGCTGCCAGTCTTTTGTGTAGTAAGACAGATAAAGCAGAGATCTGTCCCTTTAGAGAACTTGCAGATAATCCTTTCTCCAAACCTTCTTGTAGAAAGGAGAGAATCTTAGGAATTTTTATCTTATTCCATGGGAATCCTTTGGATTCACACCAACAGATATATTTTTTTCCATATTTTATGGTAAATTTTTCTAGTTACAGGTTTTCTGGCCTGAACCAGAGTATCTATTACAGAATCTGAAAACCCATGCTTCGATAGAATCAAATGTTCAATCTCCAAGCCATCAGCTGGAGGGAGACCAGATTTGGATGTTCGAATGGACCCTGAACAAGAAGGTCCTGTCTCAAAGGTAGCTTCCATGGTGGAGCCGATGACATATTCACCAGGTCTGCATACCAAGTCCTGCGTGGCCACGCAGGAGCTATCAAGATCACCGAGGCCCTCTCCTGATTGATCCTGGCTACCAGCCTGGGAATGAGAGGAAACAGTGGAAATACATAAGCTAGGTTGAAGGTCCAAGGTGCTACTAGTGCATCTACTAGAGTCGCCTTGGGATCCCTGGATCTGGACCCGTAGCAAGGAACCTTGAAGTTCTGACGAGACGCCATCAGATCCATGTCTGGAATGCCCCATAATTTAGTTATTTGGGCAAAGATCTCCTGATGGAGTTCCCACTCCCCCGGATGGAATGTCTGACGACTCAGAAAATCCGCCTCCCAGTTTTCCACTCCTGGGATGTGGATCGCAGACAAGTGGCAGGAGTGATCCTCCGCCCATTGAATTATTTTGGTCACTTCTTTCATCGCCAGGGAACTCCTCGTTCCTCCCTGATGATTGATATATGCAACGGTCGTCATGTTGTCTGACTGAAACCTTATGAATTTGGCCTTTGCTAGTTGAGGCCAAGCTCTGAGAGCATTGAATATCGCTCTCAGTTCCAGAATGTTTATCGGGAGAAGAGACTCTTCCCGAGACCATAGACCCTGAGCTTTCAGGGATTCCCAGACCGCGCCCCAGCCCACTAGACTGGCGTCGGTCGTGACAATGGCCCACTCTAGTCTGTGGAAGCTCATTCCCTGGGACAGATGGTCCAGGGTCAGCCACAAACGGAGTGAATCTCTGGTCTTTTGATCTACTTGAATCATTGGAGACAAGTCTGTATAATCCCCATTCCACTGTTTGAGCATGCACAGTTGTAATGGTCTTAGATGAATTCGTGCAAAAGGAACTATGTCCATTGTTGCAACCATCAATCCTACTACTTCCATGCACTGCGCTATGGAAGGACGAGGAACAGAATGAAGCACTTGACAAGAGCTTAGAAGTTTTGATTTTCTGACCTCTGTCAGAAAAATCCTCATTTCTAAGGAATCTATTATTGTTCCCAAGAAGGGAACTCTTGTCGACGGAGACAGAGAACTTTTTTCTATGTTCACCTTCCATCCGTGAAATCTGAGAAAGGCTAGAACGATGTCCGTATGAGCCTTTGCTTTTGACAGGGACGACGCTTGTATTAGAATGTCGTCCAAGTAAGGTACTACTGCAATGCCCCTCGGTCTTAGAACCGCTAGAAGGGACCCTAGCACCTTTGTGAAAATCCTTGGAGCAGTGGCTAACCCGAATGGGAGGGCCACAAACTGGTAATGCTTGTCCAGAAAAGCGAACCTTAGGAACTGATGATGTTCTTTGTGGATAGGAATATGTAGGTACGCATCCTTTAGATCCACGGTAGTCATAAATTGACTTTCCTGGATAGTGGGTAGAATCGTTCGAATGGTTTCCATCTTGAACGATGGTACCCTGAGAAATTTGTTTAGGATCTTCAAATCCAAAATTGGTCTGAAAGTTCCCTCTTTTTTGGGAACTACGAACAGATTGGAATAAAATCCCATTCCTTGTTCCTTTATCGGAACTGGGTGAATCACTCCCATCTTTAACAGGTCTTCTACACAATGTAAGAATGCCTGTCTCTTTATTTGGTTTGAGGATAAGTGAGACATGTGGAACCTTCCCCTTGGGGGTAGTTCCTTGAATTCCAGGAGATAACCTTGAGAAACTATTTCTAGCGCCCAAGGATCCTGAACATCTCTTGCCCAAGCCTGAGCAAAGAGAGAGAGTCTGCCCCCCACTAGATCCGGTCCCGGATCGGGGGCTACTCCTTCATGCTGTCTTGTTAGCAGTGGCGGGCTTCTTGGCCTGCTTACCCTTGTTCCAGCCTTGCATCGGTTTCCAGGCTGGTTTGGATTGTGAGGCATTACCCTCTTGCTTAGAGGATGCAGAATTAGAGGCCGGTCTGTTCCTGCGAAAGGGACGAAAATTAGACTTATTTTTAGCCTTAAAAGACCTATCCTGTGGAAGGGCGTGGCCCTTTCCCCCAGTGATGTCTGAAATAATCTCTTTCAATTCTGGTCCAAATAAAGTTTTACCTTTGAAAGGGATGTTAAGCAATTTTGTCTTGGATGACACATCCGCTGACCAAGACTTTAGCCAAAGCGCTCTGCGCGCCACGATAGCAAACCCTGAATTTTTTGCCGCTAATCTAGCTAATTGCAAAGCGGCATCTAAAATAAAAGAGTTAGCCAATTTAAGTGCGTGAACTCTGTCCATAACCTCCTCATATGGAGTCTCTCTACTGAGCGACTTTTCTAGTTCCTCGAACCAGAACCACGCTGCTGTAGTGACAGGAACAATGCATGAAATTGGTTGTAGAAGGTAACCTTGCTGTACAAAAATCTTTTTAAGCAAACCTTCCAATTTTTTTATCCATAGGATCTTTGAAAGCACAACTATCTTCGATAGGAATAGTAGTGAGTTTGTTTAGAGTAGAAACTGCCCCCCCTACCTTAGGGACTGTCTGCCATAAGTCCTTTCTGGGGTCGACCATAGGAAATAATTTCTTAAATATAGGGGGGGGGAACAAAAGGTATGCCGGGCTTTTCCCACTCCTTATTTACTATGTCCGCCACCCGCTTGGGTATAGGAAAAGCGTCGGGGTGCACCGGAACCTCTAGGAACTTGTCCATCTTGCATAATTTCTCTGGAATGACCAAGTTGTCACAATCATCCAGAGTAGATAACACCTCCTTAAGCAGTGCGCGGAGATGTTCTAATTTAAATGTCACAACATCAGGTTCAGCTTGATGAGAAATTTTTCCTGAATCTGAGATTTCTCCATCTGACAAAACCTCCCTCATGGCCCCTTCAGATTGGTGTGAGGGTATGACAGAACAATTATCATCAGCGCCCTCTTGCTCTTCAGTGTTTAAAACATAGCAATCGCGCTTTCTCTGATAAGTAGGCATTTTGGATAAAATATTTGCTATGGAGCTATCCATTACAGCCGTTAATTGTTGCATGGTAATAAGCATTGGCGCACTAGATGTACTAGGGGCCTCCTGCGTGGGCAAAACTGGTGTAGACACAGTAGGAGATTATGTAGTATCATGTTTACTCCCCTCATCTGAGGAATCATCTTGGGCAATTTCATTATCTGTGGCAGTACTGTCCTTACTTTGTTTGGACGCTATGGCACAATTATCACATAAATTTAAATGGGGAAACACATTGGCTTTCATACATATAGAACATAGCTTATCTGAAGGCACAGACATGTTAAACAGGCTTAAACTTGTCAACAAAGCACAAAAAACGTTTTAAAACAAAACTGTTACTGTGTCTTTAAATTTTAAACAGAAAACACTTTATTACTGAATATGTGAAAAAGTATGAAGGAATTGTTCAAAAATTACCAAAATTTCACCACAGTGTAAAGCATTAATAGTATTGCACACCAAATTTCAGAGCTTTAACCCTTAAAATAACGGAACCGGAGCCGTTTTTAAATTTAACCCCTATACAGTCCCAGCTATAGTCTTTGCTGAGACCCAACCAAGCCCAGAGGGGAATACGATACCAAATGACGCCTTCTAGAAGCTTTTCCAGTAATTTTTAGATCCTCACACATGCATCTGCATGCCCTGCTCTCAAAAAACAACTGCGCAGTAATGGCGCGAAAATGAGGCTCAGTCTATAACTAGAAAGGCCCCCTGACTGGAAAAGGTGTCTAACACAGTGCCTGCCGTTATATAAACGTTCCCCAAGATTATAAATGCAAATTGTCAGCCTAAATCTGAATAATATGCCCAAATAAAGCAATCGATTTAGCCCATAAAAATGTCTACCAGTTTTTTAGCCCATAATAAGCCCTTTATTCTGTTTGTTTGACTAAGAAAATGGCTTACCGGTCCCCATGAGGGGGAATGACAGCCTTCCAGCATTACATGGTCTTGTTAGAAATATGGCTAGTCATACCTTAAGCAGAAAAGTCTGCTAACTGTTTCCCCCAACTGAAGTTACTTCATCTCAACAGTCCTATGTGGAAACAGCAATCGATTTTAGTTAGTCTGCTAAAATCATCTTCCTCTCACAAACAGAAATCTTCATCCTTTTCTGTTTCAGAGTAAATAGTACATACCAGCACTATTTTAAAATAACAAACACTTGATAGAAGAATAAAAACTACATTTAAACACCAAAAAACTCTTAACCATCTCCGTGGAGATGTTGCCTGTGCAACGGCAAAGAGAATGACTGGGGTGGGCGGAGCCTAGGAGGGACTATATGGCCAGCTTTGCTGGGACTCTTTGCCATTTCCTGTTGGGGAAGAGAATATCCCACAAGTAAGGATGACGCCGTGGACCGGACACACCAATGTTGGAGAAAACACAAGTAAACAGATTGTGCTCATGACGCTCAGGTGCTTTGAAAAGGAGGCCTGACTCATGACAACAACCACACCCCTGAAATGAGCCAGTCCCAAGAGAGTGTAGCACAGCCTAATTTCAGCATTCCAGGAAGTTCTCTTGTCCTTTTTGGTTTTGTGGCTCCAGGTCGTTGACTTGATTATGAGGGCATATAGGTTAGTTATGGTCTCTCTGCTGATACGAAAAAGTTGCTTTATTTCATGGTCCGGTAAAGCCTCCAGACCACACCTAAGTAGGAATATCCTTGGCACTCTTATGTGCTCCTGCATAGGCAATTCTTCCTCCAACCCATGCTTTCCACTCGAGGGAAATATAAATTCCATCCAAAATTAGAAAATACTCCATAATAATGATGTGAACACCACTGAAGCTCCAAGAGAAATTATTTATATTGCAGTTCTCCACAGTATTTATGGAGAACTTTTGTGCACGCATTAGAAGAATTTAATGTGAACCTTGAGCAAAAAAAGAGATACATCTGTTCCTAGGCAATTATACAAGGTGCACAAGGACAATCTGTCAGGAGGAGCAATGTCATTTAACCCTTTTTGTGGCGCAATGTGCCTGGTAGTATTTTGCAGACTAATTTCACGACTTTTTGGGCGCATTTATGATTGATAAAATAAGAGTTTACAATCACTAGTGCATTATACAGTTGCTTATACTTAATAGAAATAATTTAAATATGTATTTTTTTTATATATGTTTTTTTATTTATTTTTTTACACATTTGTGGTTCCTGTCACAGCCTTACAAGGAGGATACCACCTATGCTGGAAGGTTTATCTTAGCCTGATGTCAAAACTTCTAGACTAGTGAATAGACTAGATAATAGGGAGTCTGATTTGCTCATGCCCAGAACTGACAGAATAAAAACTTGGGTTTTAAAAATCCTCTGCTCTTAAAACACTGGGGGCAAGGGGCTACACTGAGAATTTCTAAGTGCTAATTTTGCAAGAAAACAAGTAAGTTATTTGCTGTTTTTTACACAATCTGTTTCTTTTTATATTTACTTCAAAATCAACTTCTTCTTTTTTTAACCAAAGTAACACTGCTTAATATCCCTTTAAATTCACACTCGGAAGACTGATCTTCTGTGATTACACTGAGTCAAAATGTATGTGTTCCTGGCTTTCTTCAGTATCTCAGCATCTATCCAATTGGTTTTAATTGTGTAATATAATAAAGTTACTTTTGTAAGAAGTGCAGATTAACTTTTTTCCCCATATATTCTACAATATAATAATATAATGCATTGTCCTAGAAGAATCAGTCTCTGGTTGAGAGAGTTTGTTTACTGGTCATTGGCAGCTAGCAGATGTAATGTTATAGTAGAATCTTGGAGATGATGATCTGTCCAAATAATATGAAGTCTTGCTGCAGATATGTTTGTCTGTTTTATAATGATGTATTTTCAGTGCACAACCTACAATTCTTTCTCTGTGATTCTATAGTAACAAATTACCATGTCTGAATAACATAATTTATGTAAGAACTTACCTGATAAATTAATTTTTCATATTGGCAAGAGTCCATGAGCTAGTGACGTATGGGATATACAATCCTACCAGGAGGGGCAAAGTTTCCCAAACCTCAAAATGCCTATAAATACACCCCTCACCACACCCACAATTCAGTTTAACGAATAGCCAAGTAGTGGGGTGAAAAAGGAGTAAAAAAGCATCAACAAAGGAATTTGGAAATAAATGTGCTTTTATACAAAAAAATCATAACCACCATAAAAAGGGTGGGTCTCATGGACTCTTGCCAATATGAAAGAAATGAATTTATCAGGTAAGTTCTTACATAAATTGTTTTCTTTCATGTAATCGGCAAGAGTCCATGAGCTAGTGACGTATGGGATAGAAATACCCAAGATGTGGAACTCCACACAAGAGTCACTAGAGAGGGAGGGATACAATAATAGACATTTTCTGCTGAGAAAATTAAATCCACAACCAAAAAAATTAGTTTTTCTCATAAATGAAAGAAAAAAACTTAAAACATAAGCAGAGGAATCAAACTGAAACCGCTGCCTGAAGAACTTTTGTACCAAAAATTGCTTCCGAAGAAGCAAATACATCAAAACAGTAGAATTTAGTAAATGTATGCAGAAGACCAAGTTGCTGCTTTGCAAATCTGATCAACTGAAGCTTCATTCGTAAAAGCCCACAACGTGGAGACTGATCTAGTAGAATGAGCTGTAATTCTCTGAGGCAGGGCCTGACCTGACTCCAAATAACCTGATGAAACAAAAGCTTTTTAACCAAGATGCCAAGGAAATAGCAGAAGCATTCTGACCTTTCCTAGAACCAGAAAAGATAACAAATAGACTAGAAGTCTTCCTGAAGTCTTTAGTAGCTTCAACATAATATTTCAAAGCTCTTACCACGTCCAAATAATGCAAAGATTTCTCCAAAGAATTCTTAGGATTAGGACACAAAGAAGGGACAACAATTTCTCTATTAATGATGTTAGAATTCACAACCTTAGGTAAGAATTTAAACGAAGTCCACAAAACTGACTTATACTGATGGAAAATCAGAAAAGGAGACTCACAAGAAAGAGCAGATAATTTAGTAACTCTTCTAGCAGAAGAGATGGCCAAAAGGAACACTTTCCAAGAAAGTAGTTTAATGTCCAAAGAATGCATAGGCTCAAAAGGAGGAGCCTGTAAGGCCTTCAAAACCAAATTAAGACTCCAAGGAGGAGAGATTGATTTAATGACAGGCTTGATACGGACCAAAGCCTGTACAAAACAGTGAATATCAGGAAGCTTAGCAATCTTTCTGTGAAATAAAACGGAGCAGAGATTTGTCTCTTTTAAAAGGACAATCAGTCAAAATTAAACTTTCATTATTCAGATAGTGCATGCCATTTTAAACAACTTTCCAATTTACTTCCATTAACTAAATGTGCATAGTCTCCTACTGAGCATGTGCAAGAATAAGTGTGTATGCATTTGTGAATGGCTGTCACATGGTACGTGTATGCATTTGTGATTGGCTGATGGCTGTCACATGGTACAGGGGGAGTGGATAAAGACATAACTTTTAAAATTGTCAGAAAAAAATCTACTCATTTGAAGTTCAGACTAAGTGCTTTTGCATTGTCTTGTTATCTTGCATTTGTTGATTATGCAAATCTTCTGTGTTGACTGGTCCTTTAAGGAACTTGCAGACAAACCTTTATCCAAACCATCCTGAAGAAACTGTAAAATTCTAGGAATTCTAAAAGAATGCCAGGAGAATTTATGAGAAGAACACCATGAAATATAAGTCTTCTAAACTCGATATTAAATCTTCCTAGAAACAGATTTACGAACCTGTATTAATCACTGAGTCAGAGAAACCTCTATGACTAAGCACTAGGCGTTCAATTTCCATATCTTCAAATTTAATGATTTGAGATCCTGATGGAAAAAATGGACCTTGAGACAGAAGGTCTAACCTTAATGGAAGTGGCCAAGGTTGGCAGCTGGACAACCGAACAAGATCCGCATACCAAAACCTGAGAGGCCATGCTGGAGCTACTAGCAACACAAACTATTGTTCCATGATGATTTTGGAAATCAATTTTGGAAGAAGAACCAGAGGCGGGAAGATATAAGCAGGTTGGTAACACCAAGGAACTGCTAACGCATCCACTGCTTCCGCCTGAGGATCCCTGGACCTGGACAGGTACCTGGGAAGTTTCTTGTTTAGATGGGAAGCCATCAGATCTATTTATGGAAGACCCCACATCTGAACAATCTGAGAAAACACATCCTGGATGGAGCGACCACTCCCCCGTATGTAAAGTCTGACAGCTGAGATAATCCGCTTCCCAATTGTCTATACCTGGGATATGAACTGCAGACGACAGGAGCTGGATTCCGCCCAAGCAAGTATCCAAAATACTACTTTCATGGCTTGGGGACTGCAAGTCCCACCTTGATGATTAACATATGCCACAGTTGTGGTATTGTCTGTCTGAAAACAAATGAACTGTTCTCTCCAACAGAGGCCACACCTGAAGAGCCCTGAAGATAGCACGTTCTAAAATATTGATTGGTAACCTCGCCTCTTGAGGTTTCCAAACCCCCTGTGCGGTCAGAGATCCCCAGACAGCTCCCTAACCTGAAAGACTTGCATCTGTTGTGATCACAGTCCAGGTTGTACAAACAAGAGGCCCCTTGAACTATTTGATGGTGATCTAACCACCAAGTCAGAGAGAGTCGAACATTGGGATTTAAGGATATTGTGATATCTTTGTATAATCCCTGCACCACTGGTTCAGCATACAAAGCTGGAGAGGTCTCGTATAAAAACTAGCAAAGGGGATCGCGTCCGATGCTGCACTCATGAGACCTAAAACTTCCATGTACATAGCCACTGAAGGGAATGACTGAGACTGAAGGTACCGACAAGCTGAAACCAATTTTAATCGGCTCTTGTCTGTTAGATACAGAGTCATGGACACTGAATCTATCTGGAAACCTAAAAAGGTGACCCTTGTCTGAGGAATCAAGGAGCGTCAAATTGGTAATGCTTGTCTAGAAAAGAGAATCTCAGAAACTGATAATGGTCTGGATGAATCGGAATATGAAGAGAAGCATCTTGTAAGTCTATTGTGGACATATAATGCCCTTGCTGAACAAAAGGCAGAATAGTCCTTATAAGAGAATTTTCTTTCTTTGGGACAATGAATAGATTTGAATAAAATCCCAGACCCTGTTCCTGAAACGGAACTGGTATGATTACCCTGAAAGTTCCAGGTCTGCAATACACTTCAGAAAAGCTTGAGCCTTTACTGGATTTACTGGGATGCGTGAGAGAAAAAACCACCTCACGGGAGGTCTTACTCTGAATCCTATTCAGTACCCTTGAAAGACAATACTCTGAATCCAATTATTTTGCACAGAATCTGCCCCCTACCAGCTGAGCTGGAATGATGGCTGCACCTTCATGCAGACTTGGGGGCTGGCTTTGTTTTCTTAAATGGTTTGGATTTGCTCCAACTTGAAGAAGGTTTCCAATTGGAACCAGATTCTTTGGGGGAAGGATTAAGTTTCTGTTCCTTATTTTGTCGAAAGGAACGAAAGCGGTTAGAAGCTTTAGATTTACCCTTAGGTCTTTTATCCAGAGGCAAAAAAACTCCTTTCCCCCAGTGACAGTTGAAATAATCGAATCCAACTGAGAACCAAATAACGTATTACCTTGGAAAGAAAGAGATAGTAATCTAGACTTGGATACCATGTCAGCATTCCAATATTTAAGCCACAAAGCTCTTCTACCTAAAATAGCTAAAGACATAAATTTAACATCAATTTTGATGATATCAAAAATGGCATCACAAATAAAATGATTAGCATGTTGAAGCAAGCGAACAATGCTAGACAAATCTGGATCCGTTTCCTGTTGCGCTAAACTTTCCAACCAAAAAGTTGATGCAGCTGCAACATCAGCCATAGAAATGGCAGGCCTGAGGAGATGACCAGAATATAAATAAGCTTTCCTTAGATAAGATTCAAGTTTCCTATCTATAGGGTCCTTAAAAGAAGTACTATCTTCCATAGGAATAGTAGTACGTTTGGCAAGAGTAGAAATAGCCCCATCAACTTTGGGGATCTTTTCCCAAAACTCCAATCTAACAGCTGGCAAAAGATACAATTTTTTAAACCATGAAGAAGGGATAAAAAACCAGGCCTATTCCATTCCTTAGAAATGGCATTAGGAACTGGAAAAACCTCTGGAATAACCACAGGAGGTTTATGTACAGAATTTAAACGTTTACTAGTTTAAATATCGAGAGGACTAGTTTCCTCAATATCCAATGTAATCAACACTTCTTTTAACAAGGAACGAATATACTCCATTTTAAATAAATAAGTAGATTTGTCAGTGTCAATATCTGAGGAAGGATCTTCTGAATCAGATCCTCGTCAGATGAGGATAATTCAGTATGTTGTCAGTCATTAGAAATTTCATCAACTTTATGAGAAGTTTTAAAAGACCTTTTACGTTTATTATAAGGCGGGATGGCAGACAAAGCCTTCTGAATCGCATCAGCAATAAAATCTTTTATATTCATAGGTTATCTTGTACATTAGATGTTGAAGGAATAACAGGCATAGTACTATTACTGATGGACACATTCTCTGCATGTAAAAGCTTATTGTGAAAACTATTACATACCACAGCTGGAGATATAATCTCCACAAATTTCCTACAAATGTACTTAGCTTTGGTAGAACTATTATCAGGCAGCAGGGTTCCAACAGTGGATTCTGAGACAGGATCAGATTGAGACATCTTGCAAATGTAAGAGAAAAAACAACATATAAAGCAAAATTATCAATTTCCTTATATAGTAGTTTCAGGAATGGGAAAAAAATGCAAACAGAATAGCCCTCTAACATAGAAAAAGGCATATAGGAATGGGGTTTTTAAAAATGAAATTATTTGGCGCCAAGTATGACGCACAACGTAACTGAAACTTTTTTGGCGCTAACAACATCATTGACGACGCAACCTTGAGCAAGGAACTCGGCGTCAACTAAGACGCTGGAAATGACGAATTTGCGTCATTGGACGTAACTTCGCGCCAAAAAAATTCTTGCGCCAAGAATGACGCAATAAACTTTGCCATTTTGCGCCCTTGCAAGCCCAATTTTGCCCTCAAAATTTAAAGAGAAAACAGTCAATAGAAAAAAAAAGACTATACCCCAGGTAAGAAAAAGTATTTTCCTAAATTTAGAACTTATTATTAATACATAAAGTGCCAAACCATAGCTGAGAGTGTCTTAAGTAATGAAAACATACTTACCAAAAGACACCCATCCACATATAGCAGATAGGCAAACCAGTACTGAAACAGTTATCAGTAGAGGTAATGGAATATGAGAGTATAGCGTCGATCTGAATAAGGGAGGTAGGCGATGAATCTCTACGACCGATAACAGAGAACCTATGAAATAGATCTCCCGTGAGGAAAACCATTGCATTCAATAGGTGATACTCCCTTCACAACCCTCTGACATTCGCTGTACTCTGAGAGGAATCGGGTTTCAAAATGCTGAGAAGCGCATATCAACGTAGAATCTAAGCACAAACTTACTTCACCACCTCCATAGGAGGCAAAGTTTGTAAAAACTGAATTGTGGGTGTGGTGAGGGGTGTATTTTTTTTATAGGCATTTTGCGGTTTGGGAAACTTTGCCCCTCCTGGTAGGATTGTATATCCCATACGTCACAAGCTCATGGACTCTTGCCAATTACATGAAAGAAATCTGGCTTGATGAAATCTGGAATTTATTTCTTGCCTGATAGTGTGCTCTTGATGATCCACTGTGGTAGGAAGTAGGTCTGAATTGATTTTGTGCCATTGTGACTTTTTTCTTAGAGTAAGGAATAACATAATTAATAGCAGACAAACCATTCATAAAGTGTATGCCAACCAGAGAATGGTTTGCTAACCAGCCAGATTCCCACTTCTGTAAGGCAGACTAGGACATTTCGAACTCTCTCTACACAAGGACAATCCTGCCTGGTTTGGGGAAGCATTGTTTGTTCTTTTATTCCCAAATACTCATTCAACTGTCACCTTATGTCCTATCTTGATTATGATAACATTTGTTTCTAGCTAGTTTACAGTAAACACTCTTGGATTTTAATTTCTTCTGGCACACACATTATTTGTTCATCCTCTGTATATTTGCTATACCATTCTCTACATGGGCATCCAGTAGCCTCCATGGTCAAATATAAAATTAAAACCGCTGTTTGCAATACTGTGTAAGTCTTTGTAGTCCTACCTGGTCTCCAAATGCTCCCCTATGTGATATTTTCATTGTCTTCTTAATTGCTCATCTTTGTCCCTTCATTCACCTACTGGAATTAGATTGAAAGATATGTATGGATAAAGACTATTTCTCTTGTAAGGTGTATCCAGTCCACGGATCATCCATTACTTGTGGGATATTCTCATTCCCAACAGGAAGTTGCAAGAGGACACCCACAGCAGAGCTGTAATATAGCTCCTCCCCTAACTGTCATAGCCAGTCATTCTCTTGCAACTCTCAACAAGCTAGGATGTTGTAGGAGAGAGTGGTTAAATATAGTTAGTTTATTTTCTTCAATCAAAAGTTTGTTATTTTTAAATAGTACCGGAGTTGTGCTATTTTATCTCAGCAGTAAATAGAAGAAGAATCCGCCTGAGGTTTCTATGATCTTAGCAGGTTGTAACTAAGTTCCATTGCTATTCTCACATATGTCTGAGGGGATTACACAGATGAGGTAACTTCAGCGAGAGAATGGCGTGCAGTTTATTCTGCTATCAGGTATGTGCAGTTATATTTTTTTCTAGAGATGGAAAACACTAGAAAATGCTGCTGATACCGGATTAATGTAAGTTAAGCCTGAATACAGTGATTTAATAACGACTGGTATCATGCTTACTCCCAGGGGTAATACCCTTATGATATTGCAATATAAACGTTTGCTGGCATGTTTAATCGTTTTTATATATGCATTGGTGATAAAACTTTATTGGGGCCTAGTTTTTTCCACATGGCTGGCTTAAATTTTGACTAGAAACAGTTTTACTGAGGCTTTCCACTGTTATAGTATAAAAGTTACAGTTGGTGCAGTTAAAATTACAAACTGTGACATCCAGCTTCCCTCAGGAGTCCCCTGTATGCTATAGGACATCTCTAAAGGGCTCAAAGGCTTTCCAAAGTCATTTATAGGGGAAGGTAGGACTGTGGCAGTTGGTTGTGACTGTTAAAATAAAAAAAAAAATAAAAAAAGTCTATTTCGTTTTTTTGATCCATTTTTTGAACTAAGGGGTTAATCATCCATTTGCAAGTGGATGCAAAGCTCTGCTAGCCTATTACATACACTGTAAAAATTTCGTTTGATTTACTGCATTTTTTCACTGTTTTTCAAATTCTGACAAAATTTGTTTCTCTTAAAGGCACAGTACCGTTTTTTATATTTGCTTGTTAACTTGATTTAAAGTGTTTTCCAAGCTTGCTAGTCTCATTGCTAGTCTGTATAAACATGTCTGACATAGAAGAAACTCCTTGTTCATTATGTTTAAAAGCCATGGTGGAACCCCCTCTTAGAATGTGTATCAAATGTACTGATTTCATTTTATGCAATAAAGATCATATTCTGTTTTTAAAAAAATTATCACCAGAGGAATCTGACTAGGGGAAAGTTATGCCAACTAACTCTCCCCACGTGTCAGACCCTTTGACTCCCGCCCAAGGGACTCACGCTCAAATGGCGCCAAATACATATAGGGCGCCCATAGCGTTTACTTTACAAGACATGGCGGCAGTCATGGATAATACACTGTCAGCGGTATTAGCCAGACTACCTGAACTTAGAGGTTAGCGAGATAGCTCTGGGGTGAGACAAAATGCAGAGCATACTGACGCTTTAAGAACCATGTCTGATACTGCCTCACAATATGCAGAAGCTGAGGAAGGAGAGCTTCAGTCAGTGGGTGATGTTAATGACTCAGGAAAGATACCTGATTCTAATATTTCTACATTTAAATTTAAGCTTGAACACCTCCTCGTGTTACTTAGGGAGGTTTTAGCTGCTCTGAATGACTGTGATACCATTGCAGTGCCAGAGAAATTTTGTAGACTGGATAAATGCTTTGCAGTGCCGGTGTGTACTGATGTTTTTCCAATACCTGAAAGGTTTACAGAAATTATTAATAAGGAATGGGATAGACCAGGTGTGCCGTTCTCTTCCCCTCCTATTTTTAGAAAAATGTTTTCCAATGGACGCCACCACACGGGACTTATGGCAGACAGTCCCTAAGGTGGAGGGAGCAGTTTCTACTCTAGCAAAGCGTTCTACTATCCCTGTCGAGGACAGTTGTGCTTTTTTAGAGCCAATGGATAAAAAATTAGGTTACCTTAAGAAAATATTTATTCAACAAGGTTTTATCCTACAGCCCATTGCATGCATTGCCCCTGTCACTGCTGCTGCGGCGTACTGGTTTGAGTCTCTGGAAGAGGCTTTACAGGTAGAGACTCCATTGGATGACATACTTGGCAAACTTAGAGCACTTAAGCTAGCCAATTATTTTATTTCTGGTGCCATTGTTCATTTGAATAAACTAACGGCTAAGAATTCTGGTTTTGCTATACAGGCGCGCAGAGCGCTATGGCTTAAATCATGGTCAGCTGACGTGACGTTAAAATCTAAGCTACTTAACATTCCCTTCAAGGGGCAGACCTTATTCGGGCCTGGTTTGAAGGAGATTATTGCTGATATCACGGGAGGAAAAGGTTGTGCCCTTCCTCAGGACAGGTCCAAATCTAGGGCCAAACAGTCTAATTTTCGTGCCTTTCGAAACTTCAAGGCAGGTGCGTTATCAACTTCCTCTAATAATAAACAAGAGGGAACTTTTGCTCAATCCAAGACGGTCTGGAGACCAAACCAGACCTGGAAAAAAAGTAAGCAGGTCAAAAAGCCTGCTGCTGCCTCTAAGACAGCATGAAGGAACGACCCCCTATCCGGTAACTGATCTAGTAGGGGGCAGACTTTCACTCTTCGCCCAGGCGTGGGCAAGAGATGTTCAGGATCCCTGGGCGTTGGAAATTATATCCCAGGGATATCTTCTGGACTTCAAAGCTTCCCCCCCCCCCAAAAGGGAGATTTCACCTTTCACAATTATCTGCAAACCAGATAAAGAGTGAGGCATTCTTACACTGTGTACGAGACCTCCTAGTTATGGGAGTGATCCATCCAGTTCCAAAGGAGGAACAGGAACAGGGTTTTTACTCAAATCTGTTTGTGGTTCCCAAAAAAGAGGGAACCTTCAGACCGATTTTGGATCTAAAGATCTTAAACAAATTCCTCAAAGTTCCGTCGTTCAAGATGGAAACTATTCGTACCATCCTACCACTGATCCAGGAGGGTCAATATATGACTACAGTGGATCTAAAGGATGCTTATCTTCATATTCCGATACACAAAGATCATCATCGGTGTCTCAGGTTTGCCTTTCAAGACAGGCATTACCAGTTGTAGCTCTTCCCTTTGGATTAGCTACAGCCCCAAGAATCTTTACAAAGGTTCTAGGGTCGCTTTTGGCGGTCCTAAGGCCGCGGGGCATAGCAGTAGCCCCTTATTTAGATGACATCCTGATACAGGCGTCAAACTTCCAAATTGCCAAGTCTCATATGGACGTAGTACTGGCATTTCTGAGGTCGCATGGGTGGAAAGTGAACGAGGAAAAGTGTTCTCTATCCCCACTCACAAGAGTTTCCTTTCTAGGGACTCTGATAGATTCTGTAGAAATGAAAATTTACCTTGACGGAGTCCAGGTTATCAAAGCTTCTAAATTCCTGTCGGGTTCTTCATTCCATTTCGCGTATGGAAGTAATCGGCTTAATGGTAGCGGCAATGGACATAGTGCCGTTTGCACGCTTACATCTCAGACCGCTGCAACTATGCAGGCTCAGTCAGTGGAGCGGGGATTACACAGATTTGGCCCCTCAACTGAATCTGGATCAAGAGACCAGGGATCCTCTTCCCTGGTGGCTATCTCGGGTCCATCTGTCCAAAGGAATGACCTTCGCAGGCCAGATTGGACTATTGTAACAACAAATGCCAGCCTTCTAGGTTGGGGTGCAGTCTGGAACTCCCTGAAGGCTCAGGGATCGTGGACTCAGGAGGAGTGTCTCCTTCCAATAAATATTCTGGAACTAAGAGCGATATTCAAGGCTCTTCAGGTTTGGCCTCAGTTAGCAACTCTGAGGTACATCAGATTTCAGTCGGTCAACATCACGACTGTAGCTTACATCAACCATCGAGGGGGAACAAGAAGTTCCCTAGAGATGTTAGAAGTTTCAAAAATAATTCACTGGGCAGAGATTCACTCTTGCCACCTATCAGCTATCCATATCCCAGGTGTAGAGCACTGGGAGGCGGATTTTCTAAGTCGTCAGACTTTTCATCCGGGAGAGTGGGAACTCCATCCGGAGGTATTTGCACAACTGATTCTCCGTTGGGGCAAACCAGAACTGGATCTCATGGCGTCTCGCCAGAACGCCAAGCTTCCGTGTTACGGATCCAGGTCCAGGGATCCCAAGGCGACACTGATAGATACTCTAGCAGCGCCCTGGTCTTTCAACCTGGCTTATGTGTTTCCACCGTTTCCTCTGCTCCCTTGACTGATTGCCAAGATCAAGCAGGAGAGAGCATTGGTGATTCTGATAGCACCTGCGTGGCCACGCAGGACCTGGTATGCAGATCTAGTGGACATGTCATCCTTTCCACCATGGTCTCTGCCTCTGAGACAGGACCTTCTACTTCAGGGTCCTTTCAACCATCCAAATCTAATTTCTCTGAGGCTGACTGCCTGGAGATTGAATGCTTGATTTTATCAAAGCGTGGCTTCTCCGAGTCAGTTATTGATACCTTAATACAGGCACGAAAGCCTGTCACCAGGAAAATTTACCATAAGGTATGGCGTAGATATCTTTATTGGTGTGAATCCAAGGGTTACTCATGGAGTAAGGTCAGGATTCCTAGGATTTTATCTTTTCTCCAAGAAGGTTTGGAAAAAGGATTGTCAGCTAGTTTCTTAAAGGGACAGATTTTTGCTCTGTTTATTCTTTTGCACTAGCGTCTGGCAGATGTTCCAGACGTTCAGGCATTTTGTCAGGCTTTAGTTTGAATCAAGCCTGTGTTTAAACCTGTTGCTCCACCATGGAGCTTAAACTTGGTTCTTAAGGTTCTTCAAGGACTTCCGTTTGAACCTCTTCATTCCATAGATATCAAACTTTTATCTTGGAAAGTTCTTTTTTTTTTTGGTAGCTATTTCCTCGGCTCGTAGAGTCTCTGAGCTATCTGCCTTACAATGTGATTCTCCTTATCTGATTTTTCATACGGATAAGGTAGTCCTGCGTACCAAACCTTGGTTCTTACCTAAGGTGGTATCTAACAAGAATATCAATCAAGAGATTGTGGTTCCATCCTTGTGTTACACAATCTGGACGTGGTCTGTGCTTTAAAGTTTTACTTACAAGCTACTAAAGATTTTCGTCAAACATCTGCTTTGTTTGTTGTCTACTCTGGACAGAGGAGAGGTCAAAAGGCTTTGGCAACCTCTTTTTCTTTTTGGCTAGGAAGCTTAATCCGCTTAGCCTATGAGACTGCTGGACAGCAGCCTCCTGAAAGGATTACAGCTCATTCCACTAGAGCTGTGGCTTCCACTTGGGCCTTTAAAAATGAGGCTTCTGTTGAACAGATTTGCAAGGCGGCGACTTGGTCTTCGCTTCATACTTTTTCAAAATTTTACAAATTTGATACTTTTGCTTCTTCGGAGGCTATATTTTTGGAGAAAGGTTTTACAGGCAGTGGTTCCTTCCATTTAAGTTCCTGCCTTGTCCCTCCCTTCATCCGTGTACTTTAGCTTTGGTATTGGTATCCCACAAGTAATGGATGATCCGTGGACTGGATACACCTTACAAGAGAAAACACAATTTATGCTTACCTGATAAATTTATTTCTCTTGTGGTGTATCCAGTCCACGGCCCGCCCTGTCATTTTAAGGCAGGTAATTTTTAAATTTAAACTACTGTAACCACTACACCCTATGGTTCCTCCTTTCTCGGCTTGTTTTCGGTCGAATGACTGGCTATGACAGTTAGGGGAGGAGCTATATTACAGCTCTGCTGTGGGTGTCCTCTTGCAACTTCCTGTTGGGAATGAGAATATCCCACAAGTAATGGATGATCCGTGGACTGGATACACCACAAGAGAAATAAATTTATCAGGTAAGCATAAATTGTGTTTTTCTTTCTTATGTTTGAGCGAAATTTATCTTTACAAGCGAACATGTTCGCAAGTAGTGAACCTGTCCGCCTGCAACTGCCACTTTGCTGTATCAAATGGTGAAATTAAAAAAAAAATGTATGTCTTGTTTTCCTTTGATCCCATGTAAGAGTTTAACTTTACAGGCCCGATCGTTGGGGTAGGAGTGGGTGGGAGCACCCAGATCTCCGTCAAGGTGGGAGAGTGCTAACGACGGCTCTGAGCCGTCGCAGTTTCCCACTCAGGTGCCAATGGCGGCTCAGAGTCGTCGCTAGCATTCTCCCACCTTGACGGAGATCTGGGTGCTCCCACCCACTCCTACCCCGACGATCGGGCCTGTAAAGTGACAGGCATCCCCAGGGCTTCACGTTTTGTGTGGTGACATCACGCGCAATGACGTGGTGACGTCACCGTGCAACTTTATTTAAAACTGACAAGTATATGGAAAGGGGGCATGCTGCTTAGAAGCCTGTATCTCGGCTACAGACCCCCAAGACCCACCATTGGAAAGGTAATCGCCTAAACTTTCCAATGGTGTAAGTCTTGGGGTGAAAAAAAAAAGTTATGAGTAAACTTTTCATAAACCAATCTAGCCGCAGGCATAATGGAATATATTTTCTTCCTAATGGGAAAGAGTCCACAGCCGCATTCATTACTTATGGAAAAATAAGAACCTGGCCACCAGGAGGAGGCAAAGACCCACCAGCCAAGGGCATAAATACTCCTCCCACTTCCCCTATCCCCCAGTCATTCTTTGCCTTTCGTCCCAGGAGGTTGGCAGAGATGTGTCAGAAGTTTTCTTATAAAATTATTTTACTTTTATTTCTTTTTCATATGTCTCTTATGGAGGGTGCTACCCTTCAACATGGGACGGGAGTTTTAAGTAGTCCTGTCAGTCTTTTGTAGAGGGCCTGGGCGAAAGTGAGAGTCCGGAGATGCAGTGGGAGCTTCCCCTGCGACACCATCCCGACTCGTATTCACAGCTCCGTTTCAGCACTTGGCGTTGCCGAACTTCGTTTTGCTACATGCTGTCTTCTCTCAAGTCCATGACGGAGGCGATGCTTTTATTTGTCACATTTGAAGGGCCGTGTTCCTGTTCCATGGCGTAGATTCCAGTAAGATTGTTTCATTTTATTCCATTATCTGTAATGTGATTATTACAGTATGGGCCTCGCTGAGGCACCTTCTGCACCGATCTGGGAATCATAGGATAATTTCTCCTTAGGGTGGATTAGTGCACCAGGAAGGGTTTCATTTTTTTTTATCATGTTAATTATGTGATTCAACCTGCTTGTGTATGTTCATAGGGGCTCTGCAGCCGAGACTTATGCCTATGTGGTACATATTGGCTTGTTCTTTCGGTTGTGGTTTACATGGCCTAGAACTATACCTTCGGGTTATGCCTATTTTATTTAGACTTGCTTAACTTTTTCTGTGGGCCTAGTTTTGCCGCACTTTTTGGGATTTCGCGGGACATCTGGTGACTGGGTGCATTTTTACGCTTGGGTGGGTCTTCTTCCCCTTCCGCATTCTTGACTGAGTGGCGATGAAGGAAAGAGTCTGCTCTGCTGAGGTCTGGTCATAGAAGGTGGTGAGTGCCCCCAGCCATTGTGGGTGTCAGGTGCCAGTCGCTTTTTGTTCCCAACTCTGTTTATCTTGTGCAGTCTTCAGCCATGGAGGATTCCAATGCCAGGACTATTTTTATATCCGATTCTGAGTTGTCCTCAAATGAGGACCGTAATTTGGCCCCGTTATCGCAAGTCTTCCAATCTTGTCTCTCGTGTCTGGATAGTTTGCCGGGTCCCTCAGGAGGAGCCTTCCCAATCGCATACTCCTTTTACTTTTGAGGTTGGCCCCGTTGTTAATGTCCCCTCCATGCAGGTTGTATTGTTTCCCCCGGAGATGGCGGGACATATTCGATTTAATATTTTAATGGTGCTGATTCGCTTGCAGGACCCTGAAGTTTCCTTGTAGTTATGTGCCTGCCTATTCCGGGTGTTCAGACCGTGAACAGCACTATAATATTCCCCCCGGGGGTGTTTGTTCCCCCTTGTTGTTCCTTTCATTATCGGATTTTGCAGGTGCATGTCTTAAGACGACCTTTTGGCTTATTGGGGGATCCTTTCCTTTATGGTCCGAGGACTTCAGTTCTCGCAAGGTTCTTCGAGAGAGGCTTGTGGGGATGTCTCTCCACTGTCGGTCTACTGTGAGCTTTCCCAGTTTTTTTTCTGGAGGTTACAGTTTCTGTGTTGCAGGTCCTGCGGAGACATAGTTCCTTCTGGGCGGATGCTTGCGGGTGCCCTTGTTTTTCTTTTATCTGGTCCGGATTATTTTTCTTTCGGTTTTCCCTATGTGAATTCTGGGATTGCTTGATTTAAGTGCTTCTTTGGAAGTTGCTCCCGGATTTTTTCCGGAGTTTTGTGTGTGACCTGTTACTTGTTAGTGACGCATGTTGCGTCTGGCTGGTCCGGCGGGACCTACTGATTCTCTTGTTCAGTTATGTTTTTATACACAAAACAAAAAAGAGAGAAAAAATTAAACTTTTCTTCTGGACCTTCAGGTCTGGATGTCGGAATCGCTTGGACTGGCCCATGTCAGTCCGCACCCGAAGTCGGGACCGGTGGTATCCCACTGCGTCCTTTCGCATCCCTGATCCGAGCCGAGGGGTGTGGTCCTTACCGTGTTGAGCGGTATGCCCTTTTGAGCTACTGTTGATGGTTCTTCTAGAGTCTTTGCCATTGTGTAGGTTAGGCTGTCATGTGGAGGTGGCCAATGTTCTTTACCTCTGCCCCTGGGAGCTTTTTAGGCTCTGATGGGATTTTGGATTGACTTCTCCGGTGTTGTCACTGTGTCCTGGTCGTTTTTATCGCCCCTTGGGGTTTTGGGCACGTGGGTGGGCTCTGTTCTGGAGTCCTGTACCTCGTGGCTACTGGTTAGGGTTTTTTTCCCTAATGAACTTGTGCTGCGGTGTTTTTCACAGTATCTCTTGTGTCCTCCTTGGATTTTGATTCAAGGTTCTTTCTCCTCATTGAGATAGCTTGCCAGCTTGTCCGGCTTGGGGCGTGTTGCCTTGGGCGCTGACTTATGGAAGTCTGGTTTCCTCATTTATGATTCCATCGTGGATCTCAAGGGAGATTCTAGGGTTCTGGCAGTCTAGCTCTTTATCCTATCTGTATGTCCCTGTTATGCCCCTGGGATTTGGGGTTGGGTCAGAATGGGTCCTATTGTCTCTCTCTTATGGAGTCTGGGGTATTTTCGGTTTGCTACCTTTGTGGAGGATGGGCTCTGGGCCTTTTTGTTAAGGGGTTCCCTTTTCCTATTCCTCTTTCGTGTCTAGGACTAGCTCAATTTGTCCTTTTTCCCCTTTTGTTGGGGTCTGGGAGGTCTGTATTCCTTCTGTCCTAGGTTTTGCGTTGGTAACTCAACACTTTGGGCGTTCTGTGTCTGTACAATCGTTTGTAGATTGGTTGGGTGTCCTGGGGACACGTGCTCCCTGTCTCACGTTTTTCTGAGGGACTCTTGTCTCTCTTGGATTAGCTTTGCTGCTTAGTAAGCGGAAGGTTTGCTGTTGGGGAACAGGTGCAGTTATTTTACCTTGCCTACTGGCAAGCTATTGAGCCTAGGTGGCCTAGTGGTTAGTTTGTCTGTCTAGCAAGCTGCAGTTCTTGAGTTTGTACTCAGCTGCGATTACTTGCTATTTTATATCTGATGCCTGTGGGCTTGCTCTCATGGATTGTGTCCTCGGGTCTCTGGGGTTTTTCCCGGGGTCTGGTCGCTTTTTTCAAACGTGCCTGGTGGTCCTTCCTTTTGGGTAGGGGTGTGGTTCTGTTTGTCAGCTATTTTGGCCTACGGTTAGCTTTGCTACCCAGCTTGCCGAAGGTTGCTTTTGTCTCCAGGGCAACTGTTGCTCCTTGAACGCTAGCATGTACTTTAGGGTCCCTTGTGAGGTGTTTTTCTTCGGAGTTGGATCTTCGGGATCTCTTTGTTCAGAAAGGTTGATTCAGGAAGGATGTTCCACTGCTCTGCGGCCTTATAGTAGTGTAGTGTTCTGTGCAGTTCCAGTTGCGCAGGAGCGGGATTTTTCGTATCCTTTTTCGGATGGGGACTCTGCTTATTTTGCGCCACTAGTTTTTGTCATCCTTTCCTGTCTCTCTCCTGAGCTTTTCTAACTGCTACGGAAATTTTTCCTTGCTTGTGAGGTGTCCTCAGTCTTTTGTGGTCTGGGGTGTGGGATTTGGTCTGTTTTCCCCTGCTCACTTGGGTGGGGGTTTTTCCTTCACGTCCTCATTTATATGGTGACGCATGTCCATGCTGTCTTGCTGTTTTTGCGTTTGCTGGTCCTGGAGATTCATTTGTTTCTCTTCTGGTCCTTTCCTGACTTTTCATATAGTCTGTTCGGGTGTAGCCTACTGAGTGGCTCCGGGTTGTCTCCTTGTCACCCTGGACATTGTTCCTTTTCTTCTGTCTTGTATCTTCCCTCTGATAATTTTAAGTCGTGGTCCCTCGCTTGGTTGAGGGGCTGCGGCGGGGTTGTTGCCCCTGACAGATGCTGTCCTTGAGGTGGGTACTCTCGGTTGGCCCCACTCGTGGTTCTATTTAGGTTCTTTGGACTGTTGGTAGATTTGTTTCTGGGACCACTTTTTTTCATAATGTTGTTTGATCCCTGGGACTTTGTTTCTTGGGAATATGTTTTTAGGTGGGTGTCTTTATTGGCCTGCCTCTTACCCTCCCGTTTTGGCATTCTGTGTCCTCTTTTGCTTGGGTATAAATTTCCCATAAGTAATGAATGTGGCTGTGGACTCTTTCCCATTAGGAAGAAAAACATAAATTATGCTTACGTGATAACTTCCTTTTCTTCCGTGGGAAAGAGTCCACAGCCCCCGCACGTTTTTTTGAGGCGTTGTGTTTTTTTTTTATTTTTAATCTTCTGACACCCTTTCACCTTGATGCTTCTTCCACTGTTCCTTGGCTGAATGACTGGGGGATAGGGGAAGTGGGAGGAGTATTTATGCCTTTGGCTGGTGGGTCTTGGCCTCCTCTGATGGCCTGGTTTTCATTTTCCCATAAGTAATAAATGCAGCTGTGGACTCTTTCCCACGGAAGAAAAGGAAATTATCAGGTAAGCATAATTTGTTTTTCTAGTTACAGTGCATGGAGTCCACTCTGCGGTACATCCATAATGATTCCTCCTTCGGTAGCAATAGCAGCTTATACCCAGAAGAGGGAAAGAAATCCAAAGTGCAGGTATGTGTTACTAATGAAGCTCATCATTTGTCTGCATGATATATGCGTGTGTAGTCTGATTTAGTATGTTCTTCCAGGATGTTGTACCTCAAGCCTTATTAGATCAGTATTTATCAATGACTGATCCATCCCGTGCTCAGACTGTAGACACAGAGATAGCCAAGCATTGTGCCTATAGCATTCCAGGAGTTGCTCTCACTCTGGGAAGACAGAACTGGCACTGTCTCAGGGACACGTATGAGACTCTAGCAGCAGACATGCAGGTATGTTAAAATGTTCATTATACGTATTTTATCTTACATAAATGTTTCCATCTATACTATAATGTATATGTATATATTAGAAATTATAAATAGAATTTAGCTGTTGTTTTAATGTTTCAAAACTCTCCCAAAAATTAAAATTGTACTTAATTTGTTTTACTCTTCTTTGTAAGTTGATCAGAAAAAATACCAGAAGTGTGAACTATGAGTTGGAGGGCCCTACTTATAAAAGACTCCTATAGCAATATAATGAGATATATACTAATAAAGCAGTACTCACAGAATTAATAAATGTCCTAAAGCTGAGTTTAAAACTGTTAAAACTTCAGCTAAATAAAACCTTATGGCAACAGTCACGATAACTAGGCTCCCCCACATGGTGATTTATATGAGTGCTATCACATGTCTCACCTTCTAAACAGATCCTCGTCTCCGCTGGGAGAATTGTATTCTGTTTTTAAAACAAACAACCCCACTGAGATGTTGTGATAGGCAAAGGGGCTAGAAAACACACAATCTATTTAATATCATACAGCCAGTAACAGGATTGGGATAATCAAAATTCCCAGTTTATGCAATGGATTATTTGAGATTCACAGACATAAAGCTTCCAAGGTGTGCTGTAACAGTTTTACATGTATGGTGGGGGAAAAGGGCCACACATTTGCATTAATGTGCATGAGTGTTTGCTGCTACTTATTTCCATTCTATGTGGTAAATGTATGTCATTGCTTTATTTCTGACAGTGGAAAGTTAGAAGAACACTTGCTTTTTCCATTCATGAACTCGCATTGATTCTTGGAGATTCTCTGACTGCTGATGATTTGTTGCCTATCTTCAATGGATTTCTGAAAGATCTTGATGAAGTTAGAATAGGTGTGCTAAAGCACCTGTATGACTTTCTTAAGGTAAATGACATATAGAAGCAATACTTCTCTGCATTTAGACATGTTAATGGGACATAAAAATGAAATGAACAACAATGCATTTCATACCATTATAATTCATTATGCTTATTTGTAAAATACATATTTCTAAGGCCTTGCAGCCTCTGGCATAAGTGGCAGATTTTATAATTAACAGCTTCATTTTTTTCCCCTCTTTCTTTATTTTATTCACTAGAATTGTAGACTAATGTGGCCTTTAAAACTCATTCTGAGTAAAGAAGCTGTTTTATTGTTTAATGTACGTTTGAATTAAGTCTGACAGTTTCCCACATTTTTTTCTTCATGTCCTAGCTTCTTCAGCAAGACAAAAGGAGAGAGTATCTTTATCAGCTGCAGGAATTTTTAGTGACCGATAACTGCAGGAATTGGCGCTTCCGAGCAGAGTTAGCTGAGTATGTATTTATTTCACTTTTCACTTTAGTGTAACATTCTTTAATCAATTTTAATGGCTCCTAGATCCATCAAATTGTCATGTTTGGCTTCATACTTGTATGATAGCATTCACTGATTGTTGTGTATATTGTTTGAGACCTAGTCCAGTATTCCCTTTATTTTCAATGTAATTTGTTATTGGGATTATAAGCATTCTAATTATTATAATGTTGTTCGCACTTACTGTAAATAACTACATAGGGAACAAACTAAACATCTCAGAGGACATCTTAGGATGTTGTCATAGACCCCATAATACCTAAATTGTAATCCAGATTTGTTCAATAATAATTTGTGACCCTTGATAAAAATAATAGTTTAGGCAAGAGATTTACAGTTTGCATTGGAGACTATCAGAGCATTTGTTTCATAAATTTGTCTTCTTTTCATCTGTAATTTATTTTAGCTCTCATAAAACCATCTATATTACAATTATGGCTAATGAACAAAGTTTGTAAACACCTGAAAAAGAAGCATACCAGCAGAAAATGTCTTATCTGCTTATATATTGTTTTGGATCCAGTTGTCTAGAAATAAAATTCTCCCCTACATCTGGCAGACCTGGAGATGTCCCTGCAGCAGTTGATCTGTACAAGGCAACTGATACAGCCTTCTGATCTCTCAAATGCACTTGAGGCAGATAAGGAGATGAGGGATAAATCTGGATGGTCATTAGAAGCCACTGATTTATCCAATGGTTTACCAATTCCCAGTCAGTGTGTTTGTATCAGATGGCTGTTCAGGTACCACTTTCTTGGCATTTTTTTTTTGTCGTTAATGCAGTTCATTTGTAAATGTTCTTTCTTTCATGTAATTAGCAAGAGTCCATGAGCTAGTGACGTATGGGATATACATTCCTACCAGGGGGGGCAAAGTTTCCCAAACCTTAAAATGCCTATAAATACACCCCTCACCACACCCACAATTCATTCAGTTTTACAAACTTTGCCTCCTATGGAGGTGGTGAAGTAAGTTTGTGCTAGATTCTACGTTGATATGCGCTCCGCAGCAGGTTGGAGCCCGGTTTTCCTCTCAGCGTGCAGTGAATGTCAGAGGGATGTGAGGAGAGTATTGCCTATTTTGAATGCAGTGATCTCCTTCTACGGGGTCTATTTCATAGGTTCTCTGTTATCGGTCGTAGAGATTCATCTCTTACCTCCCTTTTCAGATCGACGATATACTCTTATATATATACCATTACCTCTGCTGATTTTCGTTTCAGTACTGGTTTGGCTTTCTACAAACATGTAGATGAGTGTCCTGGGGTAAGTAAGTCTTATTTTCTGTGACACTCTAAGCTATGGTTGGGCACTTTGTTTATAAAGTTCTAAATATATGTATTCAAACATTTATTTGCCTTGACTCAGGATGTTCAACATTCCTTATTTTCAGACAGTCAGTTTCATATTTGGGATAATGCACTTGAATCAATTATTTTTCTTACCTTAAAAATTTGACTTTTTTTCCCTGTGGGCTGTTAGGCTCGCGGGGGCTGAAAATGCTTCATTTCTCCAACATAGGTGTGTCCGGTCCACGGCGTCATCCTTACTTGTGGGATATTCTCCTCCCCAACAGGAAATGGCAAAGAGCCCAGCAAAGCTGGTCACATGATCCCTCCTAGGCTCCGCCTACCCCAGTCATTCTCTTTGCCGTTGTACAGGCAACATCTCCACGGAGATGGCTTAGAGTTTTTTAGTGTTTAACTGTAGTTTTTATTATTCAATCAAGAGTTTGTTATTTTGAAATAGTGCTGGTATGTACTATTTACTCAGAAACAGAAAAGAGATGAAGATTTCTGTTTGTATGAGGAAAATGATTTTAGCAACCGTAACTAAAATCCATGGCTGTTCCACACAGGACTGTTGAGAGCTATTAACTTCAGTTGGGGGAACAGTATGCAGTCTCTTGCTGCTTGAGGTATGACGCATTCTAACAAGACGATGTAATGCTGGAAGCTGTCATTTTCCCTATGGGATCCGGTAAGCCATGTTTATTACGATCATAAATAAGGGCTTCACAAGGGCTTATTAAGACTGTAGACTTTTCTGGGCTAAATCGATTCATTATTAACACATATTTAGCCTTGAGGAATCATTTTATCTGGGTATTTTGATATAAGAATATCGGCAGGCACTGTATTAGACACCTTATTCCTTAGGGGCTTTCCCTAAGCATAAGCAGAGCCTCATTTTCGCGCCGGTGTGGCGCACTTGTTTTTGAGAGGCATGGCATGCAGTCGCATGTGTGAGGAGCTCTGATACTTAGAAAAGACTTTCTGAAGGCGTCATTTGGTATCGTATTCCCCTTTGGGCTTGGTTGGGTCTCAGCAAAGCAGATACCAGGGACTGTAAAGGGGTTAAAGTTTAAAACGGCTCCGGTTCCGTTATTTTTAGGGTTAAAGCTTCCAAATTTGGTGTGCAATACTTTTAAGGCTTTAAGACACTGTGGTGAAAATTTGGTGAATTTTGTACAATTCCTTCATGTTTTTTCGCAATTGCAGTAATAAAGTGTGTTCAGTTTAAAATTTAAAGTGACAGTAACGGTTTTATTTTAAAACGTTTTTGTACTTTGTTATCAAGTTTATGCCTATTTAACATGTCTGAACTACCAGATAGACTGTGTTCTGAATGTGGGGAAGCCAGAATTCCTATTCATTTAAATAAATGTGATTTATGTGATAATGACAATGATGCCCAAGATGATTCCTCAAGTGAGGGGAGTAAGCATGGTACTGCATCATTCCCTCCTTCGTCTACACGAGTCTTGCCCACTCAGGAGGCCCCTAGTACATCTAGCGCGCCAATACTCCTTACTATGCAACAATTAACGGCTGTAATGGATAATTCTGTCAAAAACATTTTAGCCCAAATGAACACTTGTCAGCGTAAGCGCGGCTGCTCTGTTTTAGATACTGAAGAGCATGGCAACGCTGATACTAATATCTCTGAAGGGCCCCTAACCCAGTCTGATGGGGCCAGGGAGGTTTTGTCTGAGGGAGAAATTACTGATTCAGGGAACATTTCTCAACAGGCTGAACCTGATGTGATTGCATTTAAATTTAAGTTGGAACATCTCCGCATTCTGCTTAAGGAGGTATTATCCACTCTGGATGATTGTGACAAGTTGGTCATCCCAGAGAAGCTATGTAAAATGGACAAGTTCCTAGAGGTGCCGGGGCTCCCAGAAGCTTTTCCTATACCCAAGCGGGTGGCGGACATTGTTAATAAAGAATGGGAAAGGCCCGGTATTCCTTTCGTCCCTCCCCCCATATTTAAAAAATTGTTTCCTTTGGTCGACCCCAGAAAGGACTTATGGCAGACAGTCCCCAAGGTCGAGGGAGCGGTTTCCACTTTAAACAAACGCACCACTATACCCATAGAGGATAGTTGTGCCTTCAAAGATCCTATGGATAAAAAATTAGAAGGTTTGCTTAAAAAGATGTTTGTTCAGCAGGGTTACCTTCTACAACCAATTGCATGCATTGTCCCTGTCGCTACAGCCGCATGTTTCTGGTTCGATGAGCTGATAAAGGCGGTCGATAGTGATTCTCCTCCTTATGAGGAGATTATGGACAGAATCAATGCTCTCAAATTGGCTAATTCTTTCACCCTAGACGCCACTTTGCAATTGGCTAGGTTAGCGGCTAAGAATTCTGGGTTTGCTATTGTGGCGCGCAGAGCGCTTTGGTTGAAATCTTGGTCGGCTGATGCGTCTTCCAAGAACAAGCTACTTAACATTCCTTTCAAGGGGAAAACGCTGTTTGGCCCTGACTTGAAAGAGATTATCTCTGATATCACTGGGGGTAAGGGCCACGCCCTTCCTCAGGATCGGCCTTTCAAGGCAAAAAATAAACCTAATTTTCGTCCCTTTCGTAGAAACGGACCAGCCCGAGGTGCTACGTCCTCTAAGCAAGAGGGTAATACTTCTCAAGCCAAGCCAGCTTGGAGACCAATGCAAGGCTGGAACAAGGGAAAGCAGGCCAAGAAACCTGCCACTGCTACCAAGACTGCATGAAATGTTGGCCCCCGATCCGGGACCGGATCTGGTGGGGGGCAGACTCTCTCTCTTCGCTCAGGCTTGGGCAAGAGATGTTCTGGATCCTTGGGCGCTAGAAATAGTCTCCCAAGGTTATCTTCTGGAATTCAAGGGGCTTCCCCCAAGGGGGAGGTTCCACAGGTCTCAGTTGTCTTCAGACCACATAAAAAGACAGGCATTCTTACATTGTGTAGAAGACCTGTTAAAAATGGGAGTGATTCATCCTGTTCCATTAAGAGAACAAGGGATGGGGTTCTACTCCAATCTGTTCATAGTTCCCAAAAAAGAGGGAACGTTCAGACCAATCTTAGATCTCAAGATCTTAAACAAGTTTCTCAAGGTTCCATCGTTCAAGATGGAAACCATTCGAACTATTCTTCCTTCCATCCAGGAAGGTCAATTCATGACCACGGTGGATTTAAAGGATGCGTATCTACATATTCCTATCCACAAGGAACATCATCGGTTCCTAAGGTTCGCATTCCTGGACAAGCATTACCAGTTCGTGGCGCTTCCTTTCGGATTAGCCACTGCTCCAAGGATTTTCACAAAGGTACTAGGGTCCCTTCTAGCTGTGCTAAGACCAAGGGGCATTGCTGTAGTACCTTACTTGGACGACATTCTGATTCAAGCGTCGTCCCTTCCTCAAGCAAAGGCTCACACGGACATCGTCCTGGCCTTTCTCAGATCTCACGGATGGAAAGTGAACGTGGAAAAGAGTTCTCTATCTCCGTCAACAAGGGTTCCCTTCTTGGGAACAATAATAGACTCCTTAGAAATGAGGATATTTCTGACAGAGGCCAGAAAAACAAAGCTTCTAGACTCTTGTCGGATACTTCATTCCGTTCCTCTTCCTTCCATAGCTCAGTGCATGGAAGTGATCGGGTTGATGGTAGCGGCTATGGACATAGTTCCTTTTGCGCGCATTCATCTAAGACCATTACAACTGTGCATGCTCAGTCAGTGGAATGGGGATTATACAGACTTGTCTCCGAAGATACAAGTAAATCAGAGGACCAGAGATTCACTCCGTTGGTGGCTGTCCCTGGACAACCTGTCACAAGGGATGACATTCCGCAGACCAGAGTGGGTCATTGTCACGACCGACGCCAGTCTGATGGGCTGGGGCGCGGTCTGGGGATCCCTGAAAGCTCAGGGTCTTTGGTCTCGGGAAGAATCTCTTCTACCGATAAATATTCTGGAACTGAGAGCGATATTCAATGCTCTCAAGGCTTGGCCTCAGCTAGCGTGGGCCAAGTTCATACGGTTTCAATCAGACAACATGACAACTGTTGCGTACATCAACCATCAGGGGGGAACAAGGAGTTCCCTAGCGATGGAAGAAGTGACCAAAATCATTCTATGGGCGGAGTCTCACTCCTGCCACCTGTCCGCTATCCACATCCCAGGAGTGGAAAATTGGGAAGCGGATTTTCTGAGTCGTCAGACATTGCATCCGGGGGAGTGGGAACTCCATCCGGAAATCTTTGCCCAAGTCACTCAGCTGTGGGGCATTCCAGACATGGATCTGATGGCCTCTCGTCAGAACTTCAAAGTTCCTTGCTACGGGTCCAGATCCAGGGATCCCAAGGCGGCTCTAGTGGATGCACTAGTAGCACCTTGGACCTTCAAACTAGCTTATGTGTTCCCGCCGTTCCCTCTCATCCCCAGGCTGGTAGCCAGGATCAATCAGGAGAGGGCGTCGGTGATCTTGATAGCTCCTGCGTGGCCACGCAGGACTTGGTATGCAGATCTGGTGAATATGTCATCGGCTCCACCTTGGAAGCTACCTTTGAGACGAGACCTTCTTGTTCAGGGTCCGTTCGAACATCCGAACCTGGTTTCACTCCAGCTGACTGCTTGGAGATTGAACGCTTGATCTTATCGAAGCGAGGGTTCTCAGATTCTGTTATCGATACTCTTGTTCAGGCCAGAAAGCCTGTAACTAGAAAGATTTACCACAAAATTTGGAAAAAATATATCTGTTGGTGTGAATCTAAAGGATTCCCTTGGGACAAGGTTAAGATTCCTAAGATTCTATCCTTCCTTCAAGAAGGATTGGAAAAAGGATTATCTGCAAGTTCCCTGAAGGGACAGATTTCTGCCTTGTCTGTGTTACTTCACTAAAAGCTGGCAGCTGTGCCAGATGTTCAAGCCTTTGTTCAGGCTCTGGTTAGAATTAAGCCTGTTTACAAACCTTTGACTCCTCCTTGGAGTCTCAATTTAGTTCTTTCAGTTCTTCAGGGGGTTCCGTTTGAACCCTTACATTCCGTTGATATTAAGTTATTATCTTGGAAAGTTTTGTTTTTAGTTGCAATCTCTTCTGCTAGAAGAGTTTCAGAATTATCTGCTCTGCAGTGTTCTCCTCCTTATCTGGTGTTCCATGCAGATAAGGTGGTTTTACGTACTAAACCTGGTTTTCTTCCAAAAGTTGTTTCTAACAAAAACATTAACCAGGAGATTATCGTACCTTCTCTGTGTCCGAAACCAGTTTCAAAGAAGGAACGTTTGTTGCACAATTTGGATGTTGTTCGCGCTCTAAAATTCTATTTAGATGCTACAAAGGATTTTAGACAAACATCTTCCTTGTTGTTTATTCTGGTAAAAGGAGAGGTCAAAAAGCAACTTCTACCTCTCTCTCTTTTTGGATTAAAAGCATCATCAGATTGGCTTACGAGACTGCCGGACGGCAGCCTCCCGAAAGAATCACAGCTCATTCCACTAGGGCTGTGGCTTCCACATGGGCCTTCAAGAACGAGGCTTCTGTTGATCAGATATGTAGGGCAGCGACTTGGTCTTCACTGCACACTTTTACCAAATTTTACAAGTTTGATACTTTTGCTTCTTCTGAGGCTATTTTTGGGAGAAAGGTTTTGCAAGCCGTGGTGCCTTCCATTTAGGTGACCTGATTTGCTCCCTCCCTTCATCCGTGTCCTAAAGCTTTGGTATTGGTTCCCACAAGTAAGGATGACGCCGTGGACCGGACACACCTATGTTGGAGAAAACAGAATTTATGTTTACCTGATAAATTACTTTCTCCAACGGTGTGTCCGGTCCACGGCCCGCCCGGGTTTTTTTAATCAGGTCTGATAATTTATTTTCTTTAACTACAGTCACCACGGTACCATATGGTTTCTCCTATGCAAATATTCCTCCTTAACGTCGGTCGAATGACTGGGGTAGGCGGAGCCTAGGAGGGATCATGTGACCAGCTTTGCTGGGCTCTTTGCCATTTCCTGTTGGGGAGGAGAATATCCCACAAGTAAGGATGACGCCGTGGACCGGACACACCGTTGGAGAAAGTAATTTATCAGGTAAACATAAATTCTGTTTTTATTGCGTCATTCTTGGCGCGGACTTTTTTGGCGCAAAAAAATCTTTTCTGTTTCCGGCGTCATACGTGTCGCCGGAAGTTGCGTCATTTTTGACGTTCTTTTGCGCCAAAGATGTCGGCGTTCCGGATGTGGCGTCATTTTTGGCGCCAAATAATGTGGGCGTCTTATTTGGCACTAAAAAATATGGGCGTCGCTTTTGTCTCCACATTATTTAAGTCTCATTTTTTCTTTGCTTCTGGTTGCTAGAAGCTTGTTCATTGGCATTTTTTCCCATTCCTGAAACTGTCATTTAAGGAATTTGATCAATTTTGCTTTATATGTTGTTTTTTCTCTTACATATTGCAAGATGTCTCACGTTGCATCTGAGTCAGAAGATACTTCAGGAAAATCGCTGTCTGGTGCTGGAACTACCAAAGCTAAGTGTATCTGCTGTAAACGTTTGGTAGCTATTCCTCCAGCTGTTGTTTGTATTAATTGTCATGACAAACTTGTTAATGCAGATAATATTTCCTTTAGTAATGTACCATTACCTGTTGCAGTTCCATCAACATCTAATGTTCAGAATGTTCCTGATTACATAAGAGATTTTGTTTCTGAATCCATCAAGAAGGCTATGTCTGTTATTCCTCCTTCTAGTAAACATAAAAAATCTTTTAAAACTTCTCTTTATACAGATGAATTTTTAAATGAACATCATCATTCTGATTCTGATGACTCTTCTGGTTCAGAGGATTCTGTCTCAGAGATTGATGCTGATAAATCTTCTTATTTATTTAAAATGGAATTTATTCGTTCTTTACTTAAAGAAGTACTAATTGCTTTAGAAATTGAGGATTCTGGTCCTCTTGATACTAATTCTAAACGTTTAGATAAGGTCTTTAAATCTCCTGTGGTTATTCCAGAAGTTTTTCCTGTTCCTAGTGCTATTTCTGAAGTAATTTCCAGAAAATGGGATAAATTGGGTAATTCATTTACTCCTTCTAAACGTTTTAAGCAATTATATCCTGTGCCGTCTGACAGATTAGAATTTTGGGACAAAATCCCTAGAGTTGATGGGGCTATTTCTACCCTTGCTAAACGTACTACTATTCCTACGTCAGATGGTACTTCGTTTAAGGATCCTTTAGATAGGAAAATTGAATCCTTTCTAAGAAAAGCTTATCTGTGTTCAGGTAATCTTCTTAGACCTGCTATATCATTGGCTGATGTTGCTGCAGCTTCAACTTTTTGGTTGGAAACTTTAGCGCAACAAGTAACAGATCATGATTCTCATAATATTATTCTACTTCTTCAACATGCTAATAATTTTATCTGTGATGCCATTTTTGATATTATCAGAGTTGATGTCAGGTTTATGTCTCTAGCTATTTTAGCTAGAAGAGCTTTATGGGTTAAGACTTGGAATGCTGATATGGCTTCTAAATCAACTCTACTTTCCATTTCTTTCCAGGGTAACAAATTATTTGGTTCTCAGTTGGATTCTATTATCTCAACTGTTACTGGTGGGAAAGGAACTTTTTTACCACAGGATAAAAAATCTAAGGGTAAAAACAGGGCTAATAATCGTTTTCGTTCCTTTCGTTTCAACAAAGAACAAAAGCCTGATCCTTCATCCTCAGGAGCAGTTTCAGTTTGGAAACCATCTCCAGTCTGGAATAAATCCAAGCCTTCTAGAAAAGCAAAGCCAGCTTCTAAGTCCACATGAAGGTGTGGCCCTCATTCCAGCTCAGCTGGTAGGGGGCAGGTTACGTTTTTTCAAAGAAATTTGGATCAATTCTGTTCACAATCTTTGGATTCAGAACATTGTTTCAGAAGGGTACAGAATTGGTTTCAAGATGAGACCTCCTGCAAAGAGATTTTTTCTTTCCCGTGTCCCAGTAAATCCAGTGAAAGCTCAAGCATTTCTGAATTGTGTTTCAGATCTAGAGTTGGCTGGAGTAAGTATGCCAGTTCCAGTTCTGGAACAGGGGATGGGGTTTTATTCAAATCTCTTCATTGTACCAAAGAAGGAGAATTCCTTCAGACCAGTTCTGGATCTAAAAATATTGAATCGTTATGTAAGGATACCAACGTTCAAAATGGTAACTGTAAGGACTATCTTGCCTTTTGTTCAGCAAGGGCATTATATGTCCACAATAGATTTACAGGATGCATATCTGCATATTCCGATTCATCCAGATCATTTTCAGTTCCTGAGATTCTCTTTTCTGGACAAGCATTACCAGTTTGTGGCTCTGCCGTTTGGCCTAGCTACAGCTCCAAGAATTTTTACAAAGGTTCTCGGTGCCCTTCTGTCTGTAATCAGAGAACAGGGTATTGTGGTATTTCCTTATTTGGACGATATCTTGGTACTTGCTCAGTCTTTACATTTAGCAGAATCTCATACGAATCAACTTGTGTTGTTTCTTCAAGATCATGGTTGGAGGATCAATTCACTAAAAAGTTCATTGATTCCTCAGACAAGGGTAACCTTTCTGGGTTTCCAGATAGATTCAGTGTCCATGACTCTGTCTTTGACAGACAAGAGACATCTAAAATTGATTTCAGCTTGTCGAAACCTTCAGTCACAATCATTCCCTTCGGTAGCCTTATGCATGGAAATTCTAGGTCTTATGACTGCTGCATCGGACGCGATCCCCTTTGCTCGTTTTCACATGCGACCTCTTCAGCTCTGTATGCTGAATCAATGGTGCAGGGATTACACAAAGATATCTCAATATCTTTAAAACCGATTGTACGACACTCTCTTACGTGGTGGACAGATCACCATCGTTTAATTCAGGGGGCTTCTTTTGTGCTTCCGACCTGGACTGTAATTTCAACAGATGCAAGTCTCACAGGTTGGGGAGCTGTGTGGGGATCTCTGACGGCACAAGGAGTTTGGGAATCTCAGGAGGTGAGATTACCGATCAATATTTTGGAACTCCGTGCAATTTTCAGAGCTCTTCAGTCTTGGCCTCTTCTGAAGAGAGAATCGTTCATTTGTTTTCAGACAGACAATGTCACAACTGTGGCATACATCAATCATCAAGGAGGGACTCACAGTCCTCTGGCTATGAAAGAAGTATCTCGAATTCTGGTTTGGGCGGAATCCAGCTCCTGTCTAATCTCTGCGGTTCATATCCCAGGTATAGACAATTGGGAAGCGGATTATCTCAGTCGCCAAACGTTGCATCCGGGCGAATGGTCTCTTCACCCAGAGGTATTTCTTCAGATTGTTCAAATGTGGGTGCTTCCAGAAATAGATCTGATGGCGTCTCATCTAAACAAGAAACTTCCCAGGTATCTGTCCAGATCCCGGGATCCTCAGGCGGAAGCAGTGGATGCATTATCACTTCCTTGGAAGTATCATCCTGCCTATATCTTTCCGCCTCTAGTTCTTCTTCCAAGAGTAATCTCCAAGATTCTGAAGGAATGCTCGTTTGTTCTGCTGATAGCTCCGGCATGGCCTCACAGGTTTTGGTATGTGGATCTTGTCCGGATGGCCTCTTGCCATCCGTGGACTCTTCCGCTAAGACCAGACCTTCTGTCGCAAGGTCCTTTTTTCCAACAGGATCTCAAATCCTTAAATTTAAAGGTATGGAGATTGAACGCTTGATTCTTGGTCAAAGAGGTTTCTCTGACTCTGTGATTAATACTATGTTACAGGCTCGTAAATCTGTATCCAGAGAGATATATTATAGAGTCTGGAAGACTTATATTTCTTGGTGTCTTTCTCATCATTTTTCTTGGCATTCTTTTAGAATTCCGAGAATTTTACAGTTTCTTCAGGATGGTTTAGATAAAGGTTTATCCGCAAGTTCTTTGAAAGGACAAATCTCTGCTCTTTCTGTTCTTTTTCACAGAAAGATTGCTAATCTTCCTGATATTCATTGTTTTGTACAAGCTTTGGTTCGTATAAAACCTGTCATTAAGTCAATTTCTCCTCCTTGGAGTTTGAATTTGGTTCTGGGGGCTCTTCAAGCTCCTCCGTTTGAACCCATGCATTCATTGGACATTAAATTACTTTCTTGGAAAGTTTTGTTCCTTTTGGCGATCTCTTCTGCCAGAAGAGTCTCTGAATTATCTGCTCTTTCTTGTGAGTCTCCTTTTCTGATTTTTCATCAGGATAAGGCGGTGTTGCGAACTTCTTTTGAATTTTTACCTAAAGTTGTGAATTCCAACAACATTAGTAGAGAAATTGTGGTTCCTTCATTATGTCCTAATCCTAAGAATTCTAAGGAGAAATCGTTGCATTCTTTGGATGTTGTTAGAGCTTTGAAATATTATGTTGAAGCTACTAAGTCTTTCAGAAAGACTTCTAGTCTATTTGTTATCTTTTCCGGTTCTAGAAAAGGCCAGAAAGCTTCTGCCATTTATTTGGCATCTTGGTTGAAATCTTTAATTCATCATGCCTATGTCGAGTCGGGTAAAACTCCGCCTCAAAGGATTACAGCTCATTCTACTAGGTCAGTTTCTACTTCCTGGGCGTTTAGGAATGAAGCTTCGGTTGATCAGATTTGCAAAGCAGCAACTTGGTCCTCTTTGCATACTTTTACTAAATTCTACCATTTTGATGTATTTTCTTCTTCTGAAGCAGTTTTTGGTAGAAAAGTACTTCAGGCAGCGGTTTCAGTTTGAATCTTCTGTTTATGTTTTTCATTAAACTTTATTTTGGGTGTGGATTATTTTCAGCAGGAATTGGCTGTCTTTATTTTATCCCTCCCTCTCTAGTGACTCTTGCGTGGAAAGATCCACATCTTGGGTAGTCATTATCCCATACGTCACTAGCTCATGGACTCTTGCTAATTACATGAAAGAAAACATAATTTATGTAAGAACTTACCTGATAAATTCATTTCTTTCATATTAGCAAGAGTCCATGAGGCCCGCCCTTTTTTGTGGTGGTTATGATTTTTTTGTATAAAGCACAATTATTCCAATTCCTTATTTTATATGCTTTCACACTTTTTTCTTATCACCCCACTTCTTGGCTATTCGTTAAACTGAATTGTGGGTGTGGTGAGGGGTGTATTTATAGGCATTTTAAGGTTTGGGAAACTTTGCCCCTCCTGGTAGGAATGTATATCCCATACGTCACTAGCTCGTGGACTCTTGCTAATATGAAAGAAATGAATTTATCAGGTAAGTTCTTACATAAATTATGTTTTCTCCTACATTGGTGTATCCGGTCCACGGCTTCATCCTTACTTGTGGGATATTCTCAATCCCTACAGGAAGTGGCAAAGAGAGCACACAGCAGAGCTGTCCATATAGCTCCCCTCAGGCTCCGCCCCCCCAGTCATTCTCTTTGCCGCTCTAACTAGTAGCATCTCCACGGGGGTGGTAAAGAGTATGTGGTGTTAGTTGTAGTTTTTTATATCTTCTATCAAGAGTTTGTTATTTTAAAATAGTGCCGGCTTGTACTATTTACTCTGCAGCAGAAAGTGATGAAGATTTCTGCTGAGAGGAGTATGATTTTAGCACCAGTAACTAAAATCCATTGCTGTTCCCACGCAGGACTGTTGAAACCCGAGAACTTCAGTTGGGGGGGAACAGTTTGCAGGCTTAACTGCTTCAGGTATGATCAGTCATTTTTCTAACAAGACCAAGTAATGCTAGAAGACTGTCAGAAATCCCCTATGGGATAGGTAAGCCATTTTTCTTAGACTCTGTAAAAAATTATGGCTTATATTAAGGGCTCTATGCTGGTTGACACTATTGTGGGCTAAATCGATTGCTTTTTGGCATGTTTGAAGTAAAAATAAAGTGTTTTTTCAGACTTTGAAACACTTATGGGGTTTAATATTACACTTGGCAGTTACTCAGACACCTAATCTAGTCAGAAAGGCCCCTCCACTCTAGAATGTAGAGGGAGGAGGCCTCATTTTCGCGCCTCAATTGCGCAGTTGTTTTCACTAGGCAGTTCATGCAGCTTCACGTGGGGAGTCCAGAGGCTTCAGAGAGGCTTATTTCTTACTTAAATAATCCCTAAGGAAGGTAAAGGCCACAGTAGAGACTGTGACATGGGACTATAGTGTTTTTTAACCGGTTAACTGCTGTTATTAGCTCCGATTTGGGCATTAAGGGGTTAATTGGTTTGAAAATGTGTGTGCAATCTTCTCAAAGCATTAAGACACTGTGGTAAAAATTTCATTAAAATCGGATGTTTATTTGATGGTTTTCTGATGTTTCAGTAATAAAGTGTGCACTTTTATTATTTAAAGAGACGGTAACGTTTTTGTCAAAAATAATTTTTATTGCATTGAAGTTCTGTCTAAGTCTGTCAAACATGTCTGACCCTTCAGATAGCCTATGTTCTGTATGTGTAAAGGCCAAGGTGGTTCCTCCATTAAATTTATGTGTGAAGTGTGCCATAGCGTCCAAACAGCTTAAGGACCGTACAATCACGCTTAAAGTTGTAGCCCAAGATGATTCTTTAGCTGAAGGTAGTGAGGATAGCTCGCTATCCCCTCCTTCTTCTGTGTCAACACCAGCTATGCCCGCGCAAGCGATGCCCAGTACATCTAGCGCTCCAATTGCTATTACTATGCAGCAGTAATGGATAATTCTCTCGCAGCATTTTTATCCAAACTGCCAGCTTTTCCAAGGAAGCGTGATTGCTCACTTTTAAATACAGAAAATGAGCAAGCAGACGCAGAGGATAATTTATCTGTAGTGCCCTCACATCAATCTGACTTGGCGGTGAGGGAGGGTTTGTCTGAGGGAGAAATTTCTGACACAGGAAAAATTTCTCAGCAGGCAGAGCCTGATACCATAGCATTTAAATTTAAGGTAGAACACCTCCACGCCCTACTTAAGGAGGTCCTAGCTACGCTTGATGATTGTGAGACCTTGGTGGTCCCAGAAAAATTGTGTAAAATGGATAAATTCTTAGAGGTCCCAGTCCACACTGATGCGTATCCTATACCTAAGAGGGTGGCGGATATAGTGAATAAGGAGTGGGAGAAGCCAGGTGTACCTTTTGTTCCCCCTCCTATGTTTAAGAAAATGTTCCCAATTGTTGACCCCAGAAGGGACGCGTGGCAGATGGTCCCCAAGGTAGAGGGGGCAGTTTCAACGCTAGCTAAGCGCACGACTATACCAATAGAAGACAGTTGCGCTTTCAAAGATCCTATGAATAAAAAATTAGGTTTACTTAAGAAAATTTTTGTTCAACAAGGTTTTCTTCTTCAACCAATTTCTTGCATTTTTCCTGTAACCACTGCAGCGGCTTTTTGGTTTGAGGAACTAGAAAACTCGCTCCAGAAGGAGACTTCTTATTATGAAGTCATGGACAGAATTCACACCCTGAAGTTGGCTAATTCTTTCATTACAGATGCCGCTTTTCAGTTAGCTAAATTAGCGGCGAAAAATTCTGGTTTTGCAATCGTGGCACGCAGAGCGCTTTGGCTAAAATCTTGGTCGGCGGACGTGTCGTCCAAAACAAAATTGCTTAATATTCCTTTCAAGGGTAAGACCCTATTCGGGCCAGAGTTGAAAGAACTTATTTCAGATATCACTGGGGGAAAGGGCCATGCCCTTCCACAGGATAGACCTTTCAAAGCTAAAAATAAGTCTAATTTTCGTTCCTTTCGCAATTTCAGGAACGGACCGGCTTCTACCTCTACAGCCTCTAGGCAAGAGGGTAACGCATCCCAGCCCAAACCAGCATGGAAACCATTGCAAGGCTGGAACACGGGTAAACAGGCCAAGAAGCCTGCTGCTGCTACCAAGACAGCATGAAGGGGTAGCCCCCGATCCGGGACCGGATCTAGTAGGGGGCAGACTTTCTCTCTTTGCTCAGGCTTGGGCAAGAGATGTTCCAGACCCCTGGGCTCTAGAAATTGTCTCTCAGGGGTATCTTCTAGAATTCAAGGACCTTCCTCCAAGGGGAAGGTTCCACATGTCTCGCTTGTCTTTAGTCCAGATAAAGAGACGGGCATTCTTACATTGCGTTGAAGACCTTTTAAAAATGGGAGTGATACACCCAGTTCCAACAGCAGAACAAGGACTGGGTTTTTACTCAAACCTGTTTGTAGTTCCCAAAAAGGAAGGAACTTTCAGGCCAATTCTGGATTTAAAAATCCTAAACAAATTCCTCAGAGTTCCATCATTCAAAATGGAAACCATTCGGACAATTTTACCAATGATCCAGGAGGGTCAATATATGACTACCGTGGACTTAAAGGATGCGTACCTGCATATTCCTATCCACAAAGATCACTATCAGTTCCTAAGGTTCGCCTTTCTGGACAAGCATTACCAGTTCGTGGCTCTTCCCTTCGGATTGGCCACTGCCCCCAGAATTTTCACAAAGGTGCTAGGGTCCCTTCTAGCGGTGCTAAGGCCAAGGGGCATTGCAGTAGCACCTTACCTAGACGACATCTTAATACAAGCGTCGTCCTTTCACAAAGCAAAGGCTCATATGGACATTGTTCTAGCCTTTCTAAGGTCTCACGGTTGGAAGGTGAACATAGAAAAGAGTTCCCTGTCCCCGTTCACAAGGGTTCCCTTCCTGGGAACAATAATAGACTCGGTAGAAATGAAGATCTTTCTGACGGAGGTCAGGAAGTTAAAACTTTTAAACACTTGTCGAGTTCTTCAATCCATTCCTCAACCCTCCATAGCTCAGTGCATGGAGGTAATAGGACTAATGGTTGCGGCAATGGACGTGGTTCCCTTTGCTCGAATTCATTTAAGACCACTGCAACTGTGCATGCTCAAACAGTGGAATGGGGATTATGCAGATTTGTCTCCCCAAATACAAATGGACCAGAAAACCAGAGACTCACTCCTCTGGTGGTTGTCTCAGGATCACTTGTCTCAGGGAATGAGTTTCCGCAGACCAGAGTGGATCATTGTCACGACCGACGCCAGCCTCTTAGGCTGGGGTGCTGTCTGGGAGTCCCTGAAGGCTCAGGGTCTTTGGTCTCGGGAAGAATCTCTTCTCCCGATAAACATTTTGGAATTGAGAGCGATATTCAATGCGCTCCAGGCATGGCCTCAACTAGCGGAGGCCAAATTCATCAGATTTCAGTCGGACAACATGACGACTGTAGCGTACATCAATCATCAGGGAGGAACAAAGAGTTCCCTGGCAATGAGGGAGGTATCCAAGATCATCAAATGGGCAGAGGATCACTCCTGCCATCTATCAGCAATTTACATCCCAGGAGTGGACAACTGGGAAGCGGATTATCTGAGTTGTCAGACTTTCCATCCAGGGGAGTGGGAACTTCACCCGGAGGTTTTTGCCCAGTTAACTCAACTATGGGGCCTTCCAGATCTGGATCTGATGGCGTAACGTCAGAACTCCAAAGTTCCACGTTACGGGTCCAGGGATACCAAAGCGACATTGGTAGATGCCTTAGTGGCGCCTTGGTCGTTCAATCTAGCTTATGTCTTTCCACCGTTTCCTCTTCTCCCCCGGCTAGTAGCCAGGATCAAGCAGGAGAAGGCTTCGGTAATTCTAATAGCTCCTGCGTGGCCACGCAGGACTTGGTATGCAGACCTGGTGAATATGTCATCGGTTCCACCATGGAAGCTACCTTTGAGGCAGGACCTTCTAATCCAAGGTCCATTCGAACATCCAAACCTAGTTTCTCTGCAACTGACTGCTTGGAGATTGAACGCTTGATTCTAGCTAAGCGTGGGTTTTCAGAATCGGTTATAGATACTGATTCAGGCTAGAAAGTCTGTCACCAGGAAAATTTACCATAAGATATGGCGGAAATATCTTTGCTGGTGCAAATCCAAGGGTTACTCATGGAGTAAGATTAGGATTCCAAGGATACTATCTTTTCTCCAAGAAGGATTGGAGAAAGGTCTGTCAGCTAGTTCCCTAAAAGGACAGATATCTGCTCTGTCTGTTTTGTTGCACAAGCGTCTAGCAGCTGTGCCAGATGTTCAGGCGTTCGTACAGGCTTTAGTCAGAATCAAGCCTGTCTACAGACCTGTGGCTCCTCCATGGAGTCTAAATTTAGTTCTTTCAGTTCTTCAAGGGGTTCCGTTTGAACCTCTACATTCCATAGATATTAAGTTACTATCTTGGAAAGTTTTGTTTTTTGGTTGCAATTTCTTCTGCTAGAAGAGTTTCTGAATTGTCTGCTTTGCAGTGTAATTCACCCTATCTGGTGTTTCATACAGATAAGGTCGTTTTACGTACCAAGCCTGGTTTTCTTCCAAAAGTGGTTTCCAATAAGAATATTAACCAGGAAATAGTTGTTCCTTCTCTACGTCCTAACCCAGTTTCTAACAAGGAATGTCTGTTACACAATCTTGATGTGGTTCGTGCTTTGAAGTTTTATCTAAAAGCAACTAAAGACTTCAGACAAACATCTTCCTTGTTTGTCGTCTATTCTGGCAAGAGGAGAGGTCAAAAGGCGACTGCGACCTCTCTGTCTTTCTGGCTGAAAAGCATCATCCGGTTGGCTTATGAGACTGCTGGAAGGCAGCCTCCTGAACGAATTGCAGCTCACTCTACTAGAGCTGTGGCTTTCACATGGGCTTTCAAGAATGAGGCTTCTGTTGAACAGATCTGTAAGGCAGCGACTTGGTCTTCACTGCATACATTTGCCAAATTTTATAAATTCGATACTTATGCTTCTTCGGAGGCTATTTTTGGGAGAAAGGTTTTACAAGCAGTGGTGCCTTCCGTTTAGGTTACCTGACTTGTTCCCTCCCTTCATCCGTGTCCTAAAGCTTTGGTATTGGTTCCCACAAGTAAGGATGAAGCCGTGGACCGGATACACCAATGTAGGAGAAAACAGAATTTGTTAACCTGATAAATTTCTTTCTCCTACGGTGTATCCGGTCCACGGCCCACCCTGGCATTTGGTCAGGTTTAAATTTTTATTTTTTGTAAACTACAGTCACCACTACTACACCCTATGGTTCTCCTTTTTCTCCTAACCATCGGTTGAATGACTGGGGGGGCGGAGCCTGAGGGGAGCTATATGGACAGCTCTGCTGTGTGCTCTCTTTGCCACTTCCTGTAGGGATTGAGAATATCCCACAAGTAAGGATGAAGCCGTGGACCGGATACACAGTAGGAGAAAGAAATTTATCAGGTAAACATAAATTCTGTTTTTAAAACTGTGAGTATAAAGAGCAAAGTAAACTGTCCTGTTCCTTCATTAGATAAAGCAACAAAATTGGGAAATGCTAGACAAATATAACCAGGAATTACGTTTTCCTGATTTGTACATGATATATGCAACATTGACGTTTTCAAATTGATGGAAGTAGTTTTTCAAAGCAGATTAATAATTAAGAATCATTCTAAGATAATTAAATTGTCATAGCTGTTAGAGATATTAAACAGTATGAGATTGTAATAGAAAATGTTTAATTTTGTTTTTTAAATTCCAGTTTCTATAACTTAATGGATGCCGCCATATCTAAAGTTACATTTTAAACATCTTACTGTCCTGCTGCAAACAATTAAGAACAGATATAAAACAGACAATAAAACCGACTAGCAGAAACAAGGTTTTTGTGGGATTCCACATATCCTTGTTTACACAAACTCTATTTTAAAGAGAGAGTCTACTCCAAAATTATTGTTGTTTAAAAAAAAATAGATAATCCCTTTATTACACATTCTTCAGTTTTGCACAGCCAACATGGTTATATTAATATACTTCCTTTCATATAGATGCAGAGTTCATGAGCTGTTACGTATGGGATATACATTCCTACCAGGTGGAATCTAAGTTTCCCAAACCTCAAAAGCCTATAAAAACCCCTCCCACCTCACTTATAGCCTTTTTTTTTTTTACTTTGCCTCCTTTATTAGTGGTTGAAGCATGATAATGTGCTTGATTTCTTTAGTGAAAGGCGCTTCAGAGCATATGGGTTGGTCTAGCTACAGCTCCAAGAATATTTACCAAGGTTCTCAGTGTCCTTTTATCTATAATCTATTTATATATAATCCTTACCTGGACAATATCTTGGTACTAACTCAAACTTCTCATTTAGCAGAATCTCACACACAACAGCTGTTGTTTCTTCAAAGACATGGTTGGAAGAGCAATTTACCATAAAAATGTTCCTTGATTCCTCAGACAAAGGTCTCCTTTTTAGGTTTCCAGATAGATTCAGTATCCATGACTTTCCCTTACAGAAAAAGAAAATTGATTTCAGCTTGTCTGAACCTTCAGTCTCTCTCATTCCCATCAGTAGCTCTGTGTATGGAAGTACTAGGCCTCATGATTGCAGCTTCGGACGCAATTCCATTTGCTCGATTTCATGAGACCTCTTTAGCTTTGTATGCTGCGCCAATGGTGCAAGGATTATTCTCTGATATCCCAAGTAATAGTCTTAGATCCCAGCACACTCCTATCTCTGACTCGGTGGCTGAATCATCAGTCTCTTACTCAGGGGGGCTTCTTTTACTCATCTTACATGGTCTGTGATCACCACAGATGCACGTCTTTTTTTAGGTTGAGGAACTGTCTGGGGGTCTCCGACAGCACAAGGAGTTTGAATTCTTCTGGAGGCTAGATTGCCAATCAATGTTTTGGAACTCCGTGCATTCTTCAGGTTTGGCCTTATGTTTAAATATTTTTATTGGATTTTACAGATTCAAAAGTACAGTGCGTAAAAATGAAAAGAAACACAACAAAAAAAAAAACGGTTAACAACACTACTTCAAGTAGCTCTAGCTGTTCTCAGTGCTTCATCTTCCCTTACATTATTTTTTACCTCCTCCCCCGACCCAATGTTGGTACTACACTTTGTGTCCATTAAGCAACCAGTAAAACAATATTTTGTTGAACATCTTCCTCGTATCTGAAATCCAGGATACTGATTCATATAGCGTATATGTGGTATTGATCTTGTTTCTGATCTCTATCCAAGGGGGATCCCTGTTTTTCCAGTGTTTTTCTGTACAGGTTCTGGCGATTGTACATAATATCCTGATAAATATGTTTATAGCATTATCAAATTTCTCTCTGTGTTCATGTAATAGAGCCTGTGTCATCGTGAGATGGATGTTTTCCTCTAGTAGTATACTAATGAGATGTGATAGAGACTGCCAAATTTCTTCAACACCTCTGCATTCCCACCACATGTGCTTGTATGATCCCACTTAACCACATCCCCTGTAACACAGCCTACTATTTGACTTTGCCATATATGATGTCTTTATAGGTGTGAGATACCAGCGATATGCTGTTTTTATCGCGTTTTTTCGTAAGTCTGCACTCAGAAGGCCCTTGCACATAGAGCTAAATATGCTAGTCCACTCCTCAAATTCCATGTTCCTCCCTATGTCTTCCTCCTACCGGAGTATAACTCTATTCATGGTGTTGTAAGAAATGGTCTGTATATCTAAGTATAATTTGGTAATGGATTTGTGTGGTCTATCTATTGAGTTATATATCCTCTCTAATAGATGTCGATAGCTGGAGATATAAATACCAGTGTAATTTTTGGAGGTGGATAGTGTCTTGTAGCTGTGAGTATTTAATTATTTTATGGTTGTTCACCAAATCTGCCACCCTATACAAGCCCTTATTTGCCCATTTGTCCACCACGCCCTCTACTTCCCTTGTATGTAGTAACCTTATTGGGGTCAGCAGCGAGTGAGCTGGTAATAAACTCTCGTGTTTCCGTATGAAAAGCAGATCCTATTGTCTAGATTCAGTGATAAAAGATTTATATGTAGTTTTTTTATTCATTCCCCTGTTCCACACTGTATCGTCTTAATTCTCTGTTTCCCATGTCTGATTCTACGGTGGTCCATATGATTTCCTTAGATTGTCTCCCCATAAGGGATGTTT
>NC_069503.1:812174881-812249881 GCF_027579735.1 Bombina bombina
AATTAAACAAAAACGTTACTGTGCCTTTAAGAGAAAAAAAACTAGCACTTATACTGCAAAACAGTGAAAAAATACAGTAAAATCTTTGAAATTTTTACAGTATGTGTAAGGGACTAAAGTAACATTGCACCCACTTGCAAATGGATGATTAACCCCTTAGGCCCCAAACCGGATTGAAAAACGTTAAAAATCAATTGAGCACCATACCACAGCTCTGCTGAGGCTCCTACCTGCCCTTAAATACGATTTTGTGCAGAAATAACCCCTTTGAAATGGTTCTCAGATGCCAGGACTCCTCTAGGGAAGCTGGATGTCTCAGTCTGAATTAAAACTGCGCAGTTAGAGTGCTAAAATAGGCCCCTCCCACCATGTACTGGATGTCAGAGGGGCCTTAAGCAAATACTCCTGGGAGTATCTGACTAGCCATGTGGAAACTAGGCCCCAAATAAAGACTTATCTCCCTCAGAGAAAAAACTTCCTATTTATTAAAACATGTAAACGTTTTGTCACTAAGTAATATGAATATTAACATGAGTATTACCCTGTTTTGTAAGCATGATCCCAGTCGCTGTTAAATCACTGCATCAGGCTTACCTCAAATACACAGGCTCTGTCAGCATTTTCTAGAACTTATTCCTCTCTCTAGAAATAAAAATACTGAACATACCTCAAAGCAGGTAATCTGCAGGCCGTTCCCCCAACTGAAGTTATCCCATATTCATCAGTTATGTGTGAGAACAGCAATGGACCTTAGTTACAAACCACTATCATCATCAAATCTCCAGGCAGAATTCTTCTTCTAATTTCTGCCTGAGAGAAAAACAGTACAACGCCGGTACCGTTTAAAAATAAACTCTTGATTGAAGGTAAAACTACACTAAGTCACCACATATCTCTTGATACTTCCTTTCTTGTTGAGAGTTGCAAGAGAATGACTGGGGGTCGCAGTTAGGGGAGGAGCTATATAGACGGCTCTGCTGTGGGTGTCCTCTTGCAACTTCCTGTTGGGAAGGAGAATATCCCACAAGTAATGGATGAACCCGTGGACTGGATACACCTTACAAGAGAAATATCTTTATTTATGTTAAGATAATTATGGCTAAGCGTCTGATGAGTGCTGAGGAAGCAGCTGAGATTCTTATGAAAGACTCTGATTCCTTCACTGATGGCACATCTGCTGCAAAAGATTCTGACAGTGACTTTTTCCCTGGGCTGTCATCATATAGTGACAAATGAACCAACTGAGCCACGGCGTGGCCGCAGACAGTTCAGAGCTGTCCATTCTCGTGGCAGAGGGATGGCAACAACATCCGCAGTGTCCGCACAGCATACTGTGGGAGTCATGGGCAGGCCTGTTCCAACCTACAACTGGACCTCTTCTAATATGGTTCAGCCAGTGTTGCCTCAATTTACTGGCAATTCTGGCCTCTTGGTGGGCACTGCAAATTTTGAACCCATCAACTACTTTCAGTTGTTTGTGGATGATGAGTTCTTAGAATTTATTGTTCAGCAGACAAATCTGTATGCCGAGTAATTTTTTTCAAAATGCTGGTGCAGAATTGAGCCGCAATGCCAGAGCACATTGATGGACTGCGACCAATTTGCAAGAAATGAGGAAATTCTGGGGCCTCACTCTGCTAATGGGGATTATGCAAAAGCCAAGCATAGCCTCATATTGGTCAAAGCAGTCTACTCAGATGACCCCTATCTTCCCTGCTACAATGAGCAGGGACAGATAAGTTACTGCTCAAGTTTTTGCATTACAATAATAATGCAAATGCTTTGCCATGGGACAACCCAGAACATGACCGATTGTTTAAAATAAGGCCTTTTCCTTACCATTTATTGGCAAGATTTCAAGAGTGCTTCTATACTCCAGGCCAGAACATATCGGTTGACGAATCCTTGATCTTATATAAGGGACGTATTGTTTTTAACCTCTTAAGGACATATGACGGAATTTTTCCGTCATAAAACCATTGAGCAAACTGAAAGCTGTGTCCTTAAAGGGTTAAACAATACATTCCTTCTAAGAGAGCTCGCTATGGGATCAAGCTGTATAAGCTGTGCGAGAGCTCTAATGGATACACCTATTGTTTTAGGGTAAACACTGGCAAGCATTCTGTTCTAGCACCCCTTGACTGTCCCTCCTCCCTTGCTGCCAGTGAAAAAATAATGTGGGACTTACTCCACCCAATATTTAATAAAGGTTACTATGTATATGTGGATAACTTTTACACTGGTGTGCCATTACTTAAATTGCTATATAGCAAGGGCACTGTTGCGTGTGGCACAATCCGTGCCAATCGCAAAGGCTTTCCAACTCACATGGTCAGAAAGCAAGAGAGAGTTGAGACTTCAGCTTTGCGCTCTGATGAGATGAAATTCACAGACAAGAAGGATGTGCATCTTCTCACAACTATACATGATGAGAGCACATCACCTGTTTAGGTCAGGGGGGCAGAACACTCCAACTAAGAAACCCATATGTGTCCTGGATTACAATCAGCATATGGGAGGGGTAGATAAGACTGACCAGATACTTGAACCATACTCTGCTTCTCGCAAACCATATACATGGTACAACTGGCAGTCCACTTGATACAATTGTCAATGCATTTGTCCTGTATCAAGCTACCCAATCTATTATTAAAAGCTTTCTCTCCTCAGGGGATATTCCAGTAACTGGGCCAAGTGAGGAGAATGCAAGGTTGCAAGGCCGTCACTTTGCTGCGTATATACCAGCTACTGAGAAAAAAAAAAACCTTTCCCTAGTAGAAGGTGTAGAGTGTGCTTTCAGCATTGACATTGTAAAAAGAGACCCGTTACTACTGTCCAGACTGCCCCTCTAAACCAGGGCTATGCATGCCAGAATGCTTCCGTATTTATCATACGATGGAAAAATACTAGCTGCATACCCTTACAACCCCAGGAGACTCGGAAATGCAGATACATGTCCCTGGTTGAGGCTTACGCCTGACCAGCCGAGTGCCCTGGTTGAGGCTTACGCCCGACTAGTCCAGTGATTGAGTTGTCCCTAGCAAAAGGTACGTATGAAGGGAGATATGAAAGGTTTGTGACTGGCCAGTAGTAGGGGTTGTGTTTCTGTAAGAGAATAAAGATACAAAAGGTGTGTGTATGGTCAGTAGTAGGGATGAAAGTCTTGACGTATGTAGGCGTGGGTGCTTCTGTGAGTGAATCAGACATGAAAGGTGTGTGAATGGTCAGTAGCAAGGGTTGAAGCCTTGAAGCTGTGTTACTGCTCACATGGGTATCCATGTGCTAATTCAACCAGTGTGAGTGCCGGTAATGCTTGTGTGGGTAATGTAAAAAAAGTGTTATATTTTTAAACATAAAATAAAATCATTTAGAATTAGGTTAGTCAATAAATGAGGTAGATAAAACTGTTTAATAGCATATATAACCCCTATACGTTTAAAGTGTTTCAAGGTAGTCATGTCTGCAGTTTAACAGCTGTAGCCACCTGGGAATTAGAGATACAGTATACAAGGTACACCCCTTGACGCTTAAAATGAGGGGCTGCATGTATTGCTAGCACGCATTTGGAGTGCGTAAGACATAAATGAACATGTCATTTTGCTTAGAAAAAAATATTTTCTAAGCAAATCACCATATTCCATGAATATTTGCACACTCCACTTTTGTGCTAGAAGTACATATAGCCCCTCATTTGATGCATCAGGGGGTGTACTTTCTACAAATGTGTACTTTATGTACCCGTATTTAACTTCCCAGGTAGCTAGAGCTGTTTATGTGCAGATATGGCAACCTTGAAAATCTTATATCAAATGGTCTTTAAACATTTAGGGGTGATGTCTGCAGTTTAACAGCTGTAGCCACCTGGGAATTTAAGATACAGTATACAAGGTAGACAGTTTTGGAAAGTACACCCCTTCACCCATCAAATGAGAGGCTGCATGTATTGCTAGCACAAATTTGGAGTGTGTAAGAAAAAAAACAAAATTTATGCTTACCTGATAAATTCCTTTCTCCTGTAGTGTGGTCAGTCCACGGGTCATCATTACTTCTGGGATATTAACTCCTCCCCAACAGGAAGTGCAAGAGGATTCACCCAGCAGAGCTGCTATATAGCTCCTCCCCTCTACGTCAGCTCCAGTCATTCGACCAAGGACCAACGAGAAAAGAGAAGCCAAAGGGTGTAGTGGTGACTGGAGTATAATTCAAAATTTTTTTTACCTGCCATAAAAAACAGGGCGGGCCGTGGACTGACCACACTACAGGAGAAAGGAATTTATCAGGTAAGCATAAATTTTGTTTTCTCCTGTTAAGTGTGGTCAGTCCACGGGTCATCATTACTTCTGGGATACCAATACCAAAGCTAAAGTACACAGATGACGGGAGGGACAGGCAGGCTCTTTATACGGAAGGAACCACTGCCTGAAGAACCTTTCTCCCAAAAACAGCCTCCGAAGAAGCAAAAGTGTCAAATTTGTAAAATTTGTAAAAAGTATGAAGAGAAGACCAAGTTGCAGCCTTGCAAATCTGTTCAACAGAAGCCTCATTCTTAAAGGCCCAAGTGGAAGCCACAGCTCTAGTAGAATGTGCTGTAATTCTTTCAGGAGGCTGCTGTCCAGCAGTCTCATAGGCTAACCGAATTATGCTACGAAGCCAAAAAGAGAGAGAGGTAGCCGAAGCTTTTTGACCTCTCCTCTGACCAGAATAAACGACAAACAGGGAAGACGTTTGTCGAAAATCCTTAGTTGCCTGTAGATAAAATTTCAGGGCACGGACTAAATCTAGATTGTGTAGCAGACGTTCCTTCTTCGAAGAAGGATTAGGACACAAAGATGGAACCACAATCTCTTGATTGATATTCCTGTTAGTGACCACCTTAGGTAGGAACCCAGGTTTAGTACGCAGAACTACCTTGTCTGAATGAAAAATCAGATAAGGAGAATCACAATGTAAGGCGGATAACTCAGAGACTCTTCGAGCCGAGGAAATCGCCATTAAAAATAGAACTTTCCAAGATAACAGCTTGATATCAATGGAATGAAGGGGTTCAAACGGAACACCCTGTAAAACATTAAGAACTAAGTTCAAACTCCATGGTGGAGCAACAGTTTTAAACACAGGCTTGATCCTAGCTAAAGCCTGACAAAAAGCTTGAACGTCCGGAACTTCTGACAGACGTTTGTGTAAAAGAATGGACAGAGCTGAAATCTGTCCCTTCAAGGAACTAGCGGATAAACCCTTTTCTAAACCTTCTTGTAGAAAAGACAATATCCTCGGAATCCTAACCTTACTCCATGAGTAACTTTTGGATTCGCACCAATATAAGTATTTGCGCCATATCTTATGATAAATCTTTCTGGTAACAGGCTTCCTAGCCTGTATTAAGGTATCAATAACTGACTCAGAAAAACCACGTTTTGATAAAATCAAGCGTTCAATTTCCAAGCAGTCAGCTTCAGAGAAATTAGATTTTGATGTTTGAAGGGACCCTGGATCAGAAGGTCCTGTTTCAGAGGTAGAGACCAAGGTGGACAGGATGACATGTCCACTAGATCTGCATACCAAGTCCTGCGTGGCCATGCAGGCGCTATTAGAATCACTGATGCTCTCTCCTGTTTGATTCTGGCAATCAATCGAGGAAGCATCGGGAAGGGTGGAAACACATAAGCCATCCCGAAGGTCCAAGGTGCTGTCAAAGCATCTATCAGAACCGCTCCCGGATCCCTGGATCTGGACCCGTAACGAGGAAGCTTGGCATTCTGTCGAGACGCCATGAGATCTATCTCTGGTTTGCCCCAACGTCGAAGTATTTGGGCAAAGACCTCCGGATGAAGTTCCCACTCCCCCGGATGAAAAGTCTGACGACTTAAGAAATCCGCCTCCCAGTTCTCCACTCCCGGGATGTGGATTGCTGACAGGTGGCAAGAGTGAGACTCTGCCCAGCGAATTATCTTTGATACTTCCATCATTGCTAGGGAGCTTCTTGTCCCTCCCTGATGGTTGATGTAAGCTACAGTCGTGATGTTGTCCGACTGAAACCTGATGAACCCCCGAGTTGTTAACTGGGGCCAAGCCAGAAGGGCATTGAGAACTGCTCTCAATTCCACAATGTTTATTGGTAGGAGACTCTCCTCCTGATTCCATAGTCCCTGAGCCTTCAGAGAATTCCAGACAGCGCCCCCAACCTAGTAGGCTGGCGTCTGTTGTTACAATTGTCCAGTCCGGCCTGCTGAATGGCATCCCTCTGGACAGATGTGGCCGAGAAAGCCACCATAGAAGAGAATTTCTGGTCTCTTGATCCAGATTCAGAGTAGGGGACAAGTCTGAGTAATCCCCATTCCACTGACTTAGCATGCACAATTGCAGCGGTCTGAGATGTAGGCGTGCAAAGGGTACTATGTCCATTGCCGCTACCATTAAGCCGATCACCTCCATGCATTGAGCTACTGACGGGTGTTGAATGGAATGAAGGACACGGCATGCATTTTGAAGCTTTGTTAACCTGTCTTCTGTCAGGTAAATCTTCATTTCTACAGAATCTATCAGAGTCCCCAAGAAGGGAACTCTTGTGAGTGGAAAGAGAGAACTCTTCTTTTCGTTCACCTTCCATCCATGCGACCTTAGAAATGCCAGTACTAACTCTGTATGAGACTTGGCAGTTTGAAAGCTTGAAGCTTGTATCAGAATGTCGTCTAGGTACGGAGCTACCGAAATTCCTCGCGGTCTTAGTACCGCCAGAAGAGCACCCAGAACCTTTGTGAAGATTCTTGGAGCCGTAGCCAATCCGAATGGAAGAGCTACAAACTGGTAATGCCTGTCTAGAAAGGCAAACCTTAGATACCGCTAATGATCTTTGTGAATCGGTATGTGAAGGTAAGCATCCTTTAAATCCACTGTGGTCATGTACTGACCCTTTTGGATCATGGGTAAAATTGTCCGAATAGTTTCCATTTTGAACGATGGAACTCTTAGGAATTTGTTTAGGATCTTTAAATCCAAGATTGGCCTGAAAGTTCCCTCTTTTTTGGGAACCACAAACAGATTTGAGTAAAACCCTTGTCCTTGTTCCGACCGCGGAACCGGATGGATCACTCCCATTAATAAAAGATCTTGTACGCAGCGTAGAAACGCCTCTTTCTTTATTTGGTTTGTTGACAACCTTGACAGATGAAATCTCCCTCTTGGGGGAGAGGATTTGAAGTCCAGAAGGTATCCCTGAGATATGATCTCTAACGCCCAGGGATCCTGGACATCTCTTGCCCAAGCCTGGGCGAAGAGAGAAAGTCTGCCCCCCACTAGATCCGTTCCCGGATCGGGGGCCCTCGATTCATGTTGTCTTAGGGGCAGCAGCAGGTTTCCTGGCCTGCTTGCCCTTGTTCCAGGACTGGTTAGGTCTCCAGCCGTGTCTGTAGCGAGCAACCGTTCCTTCCTGTTTTGGTGCAGAGGAAGTTGATGCTGCTCCTGCTTTGAAATTACGAAAGGAACGAAAATTAGACTGTCTAGCCTTAGGTTTGGCTCTGTCTTGAGGCAGGGCATGGCCTTTACCCCCTGTAATGTCAGCGATAATTTCTTTCAACCCGGGCCCGAATAAGGTCTGCCCTTTGAAAGGAATAATAAGCAATTTAGATTTAGAAGTAACATCAGCTGACCAGGATTTTAGCCACAGTGCTCTGCGCGCCTGAATGGCGAATCCGGAATTCTTAGCCGTAAGTTTAGTTAAATGTACTACGGCATCCGAATAAATGAGTTAGCTAACTTAAGGGCTTTAAGCTTGTGTGTAATCTCATCTAATGGAGCTGATTCAAGTGTCTCTTCCAGAGACTCAAACCAAAATGCTGCTGCAGCCGTGACAGGCGCAATGCATGCAAGAGGTTGCAATATAAAACCTTGTTGAACAAACATTTTCTTAAGGTAACCCTCTAACTTTTTATCCATTGGATCTGAAAAGGCACAGCTATCCTCCACCGGGATAGTGGTACGCTTAGCTAAAGTAGAAACTGCTCCCTCCACCTTAGGGACCGTTTGCCATAAGTCCCGTGTGGTGGCGTCTATTGGAAACATCTTTCTAAATATTGGAGGGGGTGAGAACGGCACACCGGGTCTATCCCACTCCTTAGTAACAATTTCAGTAAGTCTCTTAGGTATAGGAAAAACGTCAGTACTCGACGGTACCGAAAAATATTTATCCAACCTACACAATTTCTCTGGTATTGCAACTGTGTTACAATCATTCAGAGCCGCTAACACCTCCCCTAGTAATACACGGAGGTTTTCCAGCTTAAATTTAAAATTTGAAATATCTGAATCCAGTCTGTTTGGATCAGAACCGTCACCCGCAGAATGAAGCTCTCCGTCCTCATGTTCTGCAAATTGTGACGCAGTATCTGACATGGCCCTAATATTATCAGCGCACTCTGTTCTCACCCCAGAGTGATCACGCTTACCTCTTAGTTCTGGTAATTTAGCCAAAACTTCAGTCATAACAGTAGCCATATCCTGTAATGTGATTTGTAATGGCCGCCCAGATGTACTCGGCGCTACAATATCACGCACCTCCCGAGCGGGAGATGCAGGTACTGACACGTGAGGCGACTTAGTCGGCATAACTCTCCCCTCGTTGTTTGGTGAAATATGTTCAATTTGTACAGATTGACTTTTATTTAAAGTAGCATCAATACAGTTAGTACATAAATTTCTATTGGGCTCCACTTTGGCTTTAGCACATATAGCACAGATATCTTCCTCTGAATCAGACATGTTTAACACACTAGCAAATAAACTAGCAACTTGGAAATACTTTTCAAGTAATTTACTATAATATGCAAAACGTACTGTGCCTATAAGAAGCACAGAAAAAGTTATGACAGTTGAAAATTGATAAACTGAAAAGTTATAGCATCAAATCTTTGTAAAAAACACACTTTTAGCAAAGGATTGCTCCCATTAGCAAAGGATAATTAACCCTGATAGCAGAAAAAAAAAAAAAAATACAGAAAACAGAATTTATGTTTACCTGATAAATTACTTTCTCCAACGGTGTGTCCGGTCCACGGCGTCATCCTTACTTGTGGGATATTCTCTTCCCCAACAGGAAATGGCAAAGAGCCCAGCAAAGCTGGTCACATGATCCCTCCTAGGCTCCGCCTTCCCCAGTCATTCGACCGACGTAAAGGAGGAATATTTGCATAGGAGAAATCATATGATACCGTGGTGACTGTAGTTAAAGAAAATAAATCATCAGACCTGATTAAAAAACCAGGGCGGGCCGTGGACCGGACACACCGTTGGAGAAAGTAATTTATCAGGTAAACATAAATTCTGTTTTCTCCAACATAGGTGTGTCCGGTCCACGGCGTCATCCTTACTTGTGGGAACCAATACCAAAGCTTTAGGACACGGATGATGGGAGGGAGCAAATCAGGTCACCTAGATGGAAGGCACCACGGTTTGCAAAACCTTTCTCCCAAAAATAGCCTCAGAAGAAGCAAAAGTATCAAATTTGTAAAATTTGGTAAAAGTGTGCAGTGAACCAAGTCGCTGCCTTACATATCTGATCAACAGAAGCCTCGTTCTTAAAGGCCCATGTGGAAGCCACGGCCCTAGTGGAATGAGCTGTGATTCTTTCAGGAGGCTGCCGTCCGGCAGTCTCATAAGCCAATCTGATGATGCTTTTAAGCCAAAAAGATAGAGAGGTAGAAGTTGCTTTTTGACCTCTCCTTTTACCAGAATAAACAACAAACAAGGAAGATGTTTGTCTGAAATCCTTTGTAGCATCTAAATAGAATTTTAGAGCACGGACAACGTCCAAATTGTGTAACAAACGTTCCTTCTATGAAACTGGATTCGGACACAAAGAAGGTACAACTATCTCCTGGTTAATATTTTTGTTGGAAACAACCTTCGGAAGAAAACCAGGCTCAGTACGTAACAACCACCTTATCTGCATGGACCAGATAGGGCGGAGAACACTGCAGAGCAGATAACTCAGAAACTCTTCTAGCGGAAGAAATTGCAACCTAAAACAAAACTTTCCAAGATAATAACTTAATATCTATGGAATGTAAGGGTTCAAACGGAACCCCTTGAAGAACTGAAAGGACTAGATTAAGACTCCAGAGCCTGAACAAACGCTTAAACGTCTGGCACAGCTGCCAGCCTTTTGTGAAGTAAAACAGATAAAGCAGAGATCTGTCCCTTCAGAGAACTCGCAGAAAATCCTTTCTCCAAACCTTCTTGTAGAAAGGAAAGAATCTTAGGAATTTTTATCTTGTTCCATGTGAATCCTTTAGATTCACACCAACAGATATATTTTTTCCATATATTATGGTAAATTTTTCTAGTTACAGGCTTTCTAGCCTGAATCAGAGTATCTATTACAGAATCTGAAAACCCACGCTTTGATAAAATCAAGCGTTCAAACTCCAAGCAGTCAGTTGGAGGAAAACCAGATTCGGATGTTCGAATGGACCCTGAATAAGAAGGTCCTGTCTCAAAGGTAGCTTCCATGGTGGAGCCGATGACACATTCACCAGGTCTGCATACCAAGTCCTGCGTGGCCACACAGGAACTATCAAGGTCACCGAAGCCCTCTCCAGATTGAACCTGGCTACCAGCCTGGGAATGAGAGGAAACGGTGGGAATACATAAGCTAGGTTGAAGATCCAAGGTGCTACTATTGTATCCAATAGAGTCGCCTTGGGATCCCTGGATTTGGACCCGTAACAAGGGACCATGAAGTTCTGACGAGAGGCCATCAGAACCAAGTCTGGAATGCCCCATAATTGAGTTATTTGGGCAAAGATTTCCAGATGGAGTTCCCACTCCCCCGGATGCTCCTCCATCGCCAGGGAACTCCTTGTTACCCCCTGATGGTTGATATATGTAACAGTCGTCATGATGACTGATTGAAACCTTATGAATTTGGCCTTTGCTAGTCGAGGCCAAGCCTTGAGAGCATTGAATATCGCTCTCAGTTCCATTATGTTTATCGGGAGAAGAGAGTCTTCCCGAAACCATAGACCCTGAGTTTTCAGGGGTTCCCAGACCGCGCCCCAGCCCACCAGACTGGCGTCGGTCGTGACAATTACCTATTCTGGTCTGCGGAAGCTCATTCCCTGTGACAGGTTGTCCAGGGTCAGCCACCAACGGAGTGAATCTCTGGTTATTTGATCTACTTGTATCGTCGGAGACAAGTCTGTATAATCCCCATTCCACTGTCTGAGCATGCCCAGGTGCAATGGTCTTAGATGAATTCGTGCAAAAGGAACTATGTCCATTGCCGCAACCATCAACCCTATTACTTCCATGGACTGCGCTATGGAAGGAAGAAGAACAGAATGAAGTACCTGACAAGAGCTTAGAAGTTTTGATTTTCTGGCCTCTGTCAGAAAAAACCTTCATTTCTAAGGAAACTATTATTGTTCCCAAGAAGGGAACTCTTGTTGACGGGGACAGAGAACTTTTTTCTATGTTCACTTTCCACCTGTGAGATCTGAGAAAGGCTAGGACAATGTCCGTATGAGCCCTTGCTTTTGACAGAGACGACACTTGAATCAGGATGTCGTCCAAGTAAGGTACTACTGCAATGCCCCTTGGTCTTAGCACCGCTAGAAGGGACCCTCGTACCCTTGTGAAAATCCTTGGAGCAGTGGCTAATCCGAATGGAAGTGCCACAGGTAATGCTTGTCCAGAAAGGCGAACCTTAGGAACCGAAAATGGTCCTTGTGGATAGGAATACGTAGGTACGCATCCTTTAAGTCCACCGTGGTCATGAATTGACCTTCCTGGATGGTAGGAAGGATCGTTCGAATGGTTTCCATTTTGAATGATGAAACCCTTAGAAACTTGTTTAGAATCTTGAGATCTAAAATAGGTCTGAATGTTCCCTCTTTTTTGGGAATTATGAACAGGTTGGAGTAAAAACCCATCCCTTGTTCTCCTAATGGAACAGGATGAATCACTCCCATGCTTAACAGGTCTTCTACACAGTGTAAGAATGCCTGTTCGAAGATAATTGAGACCCGTGGAACCTTCCCCTTGGGGGTAGTTCCCTGAATTCCAGGAGATAACCTTGAGAAACTATTTCTAGCGCCCAAGGATCCTGAACATCTCTTGCCCCAGCCTGAGCAAAGAGAGAAAGTCTGCCCCCCACCAGATCCTTCCCAGATCGGGGGCCAACACTTCATGCTGTTTTGGTAGCAGTGGCAGGTGACTTGGCCTGCTTACCCTTGTTCCAGCCTTGCATCGGCCTCCAGGCTGGCTTGGTTTGAGAAGTATTACCCTCTTGCTTAGAGGGTGTAGAATTTGAGGCTGGTCCGTTTCTGCGAAAGGGACGAAAATTTGGCTTCTTTTTAGCCTTAAAAGACCTATCCAGAGGAAGGGCGTGGCCCTTTCCCCCAGTGATGTCTGAAATAATCTCTTTCAAGTCAGGGCCAAACAGTGTTTTACCCTTGAAAGGGATGTTAAGCAAAAGCGCTCTGCGCGCCACGATAGCAAATCCTGAATTATTCGCCGCTAATCTAGCTAATTGCAAAGCGGCATCTAAAATAAAAAAGAGTTAGCCAATTTAAGAGCTTGAACTCTGTCCAAAACCTCCTCGTACGAAGATTCTTTATTGAGCGACTTTTCTAGTTCTTCGAACCAGAAACACACAGCTGTAGTGACAGGAACAATGCATGAAATTGGTTGTAGAAGGTAACCTTGCTGAACAAACATCTTTTTAAGCAAACCCTCTAACCTTTAATCCATAGGATCTTGAAAGCACAACTATCTTCTATAGGAATAGAAGTGCGTTTGTTTAGAGTAGAAACCGCCCCCTCGACCTTGGGGACTGTATGCTATAAGTCCTTTCTGGGATCGACTATAGGAACTAATTTCTTAAATATAGGGGGAGGACAAAAGGTATGCCGGGCCTTTCCCACTCCTTATTTACTATGTCCGCCACCCGCTTGGGTATAGGAAAAACATCGGGGGGCACCGGAACCTCTAGGAACTTGTCCATCTTACCTAATTTCTCTGGAATGACCAAATTGTCACAATCATCCAGAGTAGATAATACCTCCTTAAGTAGTGCGTGGAGATGTTGTAATTTAAATTTAAAAGTTACAATATCAGGTTCTGCTTGTTGAGAAATTTTCCCTGAATCTGAAATTTCTCCCTCAGACAAAACCTCCCTCCTGGCCCCTTCAGATAGGTGTGAGGGTATGTCAGAACAGATATCATCAGCGTCCTCTTGCTCTTCAGTGTTTAAAACAGAGCAATCACGCTTTCTCTGATAAGTAGGCATTTTGGAAAAAAAATGCATGCAATAGAATTATCCATTACAGCCATTAATTGTTGTATGGTAATAAGTATTGGCGCACTAGATGTACTAGGGGCCTCTTGTGTGGGCAAAACTGGTGTAGACACAGAAGGGGATGATGCAGTACCATGCTTACTCCCCTCATTAGAGGAATCATCTTGGGCAATATCATATCTATGGCATTATTATCCCTACTTTGTTTGGACATTATGACACAAATATATCACATATATTTAAATGGGGAGACACATTGGCTTTCATACATATAGAACATCGTTATCTGATGGTTCAGACATGTTAAACAGGCTTAAACTTGTCAACAAAGCACAAAAAACGTTTTACAATAAAACCGTTACTGTCCCTTTAAATTTCAAACTGAACACACTTTATTACTGAATATGTGAAAAAGTATGAAGGAATTGTTCAAATTTCACCAAAATTTCACCACAGTAACTTAAAGCCTTAAAAGTATTGCACACCAAATTTGGAAGCTTTAACCCTTAAAATAACGGAACCGGAGCCGTTTTTATATTTAACCCCTATACAGTCCCAGGTATCTGCTTTGCTGAGACCCAACCAAGCCCAGAGGGGAATACGATACCAAATGATGCCTTCTATAAGCTTTTTCAGTGGTTCTTAGCTCCTCACACATGCATCTGCATGCCATGCTTTCCAAAAACAACTGCGCATTAGAGGCGCGAAAATGAGGCTCTGTCTATGACTAGAAAAGGCCCCCAGTGAAAAAGGTGTCCAATACAGTGCCTGCCGTTTTTATTAAAACAATCCCCAAGATTTAACAACTATTAAAAGTAATAATCTGCCAAATATACTTAGTAAAGTAATCGTTTTAGCCCAGAAAAATGTCTACCAGTTTTTTAAGCCCTAATGAAGCCCTTTATTCTTTTACTTAAACTAAGAAAATGGCTTACCGGTTCCCATAGGGAAAATGACAGCTTCCAGCATTACAGAGTCTTGTTAGAAATGTGTCATACCTCAAGTAGCAAAAGTCTGCTCACTGTTTCCCCCAACTGAAGTTAATTCCTCTCAACAGTCCTGTGTGGAAACAGCCATCGATTTTAGTAACGGTTGCTAAAATCATTTTCCTCTTACAAACAGAAATCTTCATCTCTTTCCTGTTTCAGAGTAAATAGTACATACCAGCACTATTTTAAAATAACAAACTCTTGATTGAAGAATAAAAACTACATTTAAACACCAAAAAACTCTAAGCCATCTCCGTGGAGATGTTGCCTGTACAACGGCAAAGAGAATGACTGGGGAAGGCGGAGCCTAGGAGGGATCATGTGACCAGCTTTGCTGGGCTCTTTGCCATTTCCTGTTGGGGAAGAGAATATCCCACAAGTAAGGATGACGCCGTGGACCGGACACACCTTTGTTGGAGAAATAAACGTTTTTTATCACAGTCAACTACAATCTCACAGATCTGCTGTGAGTGATTACCTCCCTCAAAACAAGTTTTGAAGACCCCTGAGTTCTGTAGAGATGAACCGGATCATGCAGGGAAGACAAACTTCTGACTGAATTTTTTGATGCGTAGCAAAAGCGCCAAAAAAAGGCCCCTCCCCCTCATACACAACAGTGAGAGAGATCAGTAAACTGTCATAAATTAAATAAAAACGACTGCCAAGTGGAAAAAATAGTGCCCAAAACATTTTTTCACCCAGTACCTCAGAAAATTAAACGATTTTACATGCCAGCAAAAAACGTTTAACATAAATAAATTAAGTGTTATTAAAAAGCCTGTTGCTAGTCCCTGCAAATTAGGCTAAAGTCTTATGCTGTCCCCTGATCTGAAGTTTACCTCTCCTCAGATGGCCGAGAAACAGCAATATGATCTTAACTACTCCAGCTAAAATCATAGAAAAAACTCAGGTAGATTCTTCCTCAAATTCTACCAGAGAAGGAATAACACACTCCGGTGCTATTATAAAATAACAAACTTTTGATTGAAGGTATAAAACTAAGTATAATCACCACAGTCCTCTCACACATCCTATCTATTCGTTGGGTGCAAGAGAATGACTGGAGGTGACGTAGAGGGGAGGAGCTATATAGCAGCTCTGCTGGGTGAATCCTCTTGCACTTCCTGTTGGGGAGGAGTTAATATCCCAGAAGTAATGATGACCCGTGGACTGACCACACTTAACAGGAGAAATGAACATGCCGCTCTGTTTAATTTTTTTTTTTTTTTTTTTTACAAGTGTGATATTCACTTATTTGTTGCACATTTCAGATAGGTGATACAAATAAGACCTCATTTGATGAAGCTGAGGCTGTAGTTTCTAAAAATATATACAGGGAGTGCAGAATTATTAGGCAAATGAGTATTTTGACCACATCATCCTCTTTATGCATGTTGTCTTACTCCAAGCTGTATAGGCTTGAAAGCCTACTACCAATTAAGCATATTAGGTGATGTGCATCTCTGTAATGAAAAGGGGTGTGGTCTAATGACATCAACACCCTATATCAGGTGTGCATAATTAGGCAACTTCCTTTCCTTTGGCAAAATGGGTCAAAAGAAGGACTTGGCAGGCTCAGAAAAGTCAAAAATAGTGAGATATCTTGCAGAGGGATGCAGCACTCTTAAAATTGCAAAGCTTCTGAAGCGTGATCATCGAACAATCAAGCGTTTAATTCAAAATAGTCAACAGGGTCGCAAGAAGCGTGTGGAAAAACCAAGGCGCAAAATAACTGCCCATGAACTGAGAAAAGTCAAGCGTGCAGCTGCCAAGATGCCACTTGCCACCAGTTTGGCCATATTTCAGAGCTGCAACATCACTGGAGTGCCCAAAAGCACAAGGTGTGCAATACTCAGAGACATGGCCAAGGTAAGAAAGGCTGAAAGACGACCACCACTGAACAAGACACACAAGCTGAAACGTCAAGACTGGGCCAAGAAATATCTCAAGACTGATTTTTCTAAGGTTTTATGGACTGATGAAATGAGAGTGAGTCTTGATGGGCCAGATGGATGGGGCCGTGGCTGGATTGGTAAAGGGCAGAGAGCTCCAGTCCGACTCAGACGCCAGCAAGGTGGAGGTGGAGTACTGGTTTGGGCTGCTATCATCAAAGATGAGCTTGTGGGGCCTTTTTGGGTTGAGGATGGAGTCAAGCTCAACTCCCAGTCCTACTGCCAGTTTCTGGAAGACACCTTCTTCAAGCAGTGGTACAGGAAGAAGTCTGCATCCTTCAAGAAAAACATGATTTTCATGCAGGACAATGCTCCATCACACGCGTCCAAGTACTCCACAGCGTGGCTGGCAAGAAAGGGTATAAAAGAAGAAAATCTAATGACATGGCCTCCTTGTTCACCTGATCTGAACCCCATTGAGAACCTGTGGTCCATCATCAAATGTGAGATTTACAAGGAGGGAAAACAGTACACCTCTCTAAACAGTGTCTGGGAGGCTGTGGTTGCTGCTGCACTCAATGTTGATGGTGAACAGATCAAAACACTGACAGAATCCATGGATGGCAGGCTTTTGAGTGTCCTTGCAAAGAAAGATTGCTATATTGGTCACTGATTTTTTTTTTTGTTTTGTTTTTGAATGTCAGAAATGTATATTTGTGAATGTTGAGATGTTATATTGGTTTCACTGGTAAAAATAAATAATTGAAATGGGTATATATTTGTTTTTTGTTAAGTTGCCTAATAATTATGCACAGTAATAGTCACCTGCACACACAGATATCCCCCTAAAATAGCTATAACTAAAAACAAACTAAAAACTACTTCCAAAACTATTCAGCTTTGATATTAATGAGTTTTTTGGGTTCATTGAGAACATGGTTGTTGTTCAATAATAAAATTAATCCTCAAAAATACAACTTGCCTAATAATTCTGCACTCCCTGTAGTTTTGTTGTCATATCTTAATTTCCCAGGCAGCTAGAGCTGTTTAATTGCTGGCAACAATACATTACATTTAAAGATGCTTTTTGTTAAGGTCTATTAAATTGACACGCCGGCAATAAAACAGTAGAAAAACACTGTGAAATGTTCTCATTTTCTGCTTATTTTAGACAGGTTACCTACTGCAAATATTTAGCAACACAGGTTTTGATGATAGAGTTTAGAAAAATAAAATTAAAAACTAATTTTTATTGATTGTGGAGTACAAAAAACACACACATTTTTTCATATTTTATGCTTTATTTTTTAAAACCTTTTGAAACACACACATATAATGATGGTATATTTGGAATCTGCTAGGTCTGCTGAAAAAACAAAATAATATATAGTTTGTATAGTTTATTCACACAAACTTTACTTCTAAAAGTGTTTAAACGTGAACTTCAACGAAAAGCTCAAAACTAGCTTAGCACGCAGGTGGGAAATGGCTTAGCAGCCAAAGGGTTAAACAAAGAATTCCAAGAGAACAAAGCAAAATTGATAATAGAACTACATTGGAAAGTTGTTTAAAATGAAATGCCCTATTATGAGTCGTCGTGAAAGTTTAATTTAACTTGACTGTCCCTTTAAACTGCAATCAGCGTGTGCCTTGCAACACTTAACTGCAACACTCTGGCATCCTTGGGAGAGGGGAATAAAATTATCTGGAGAAATAGGTATACTTAAAGGGACAGTCAATACCAAAATTGTTATTGTTTAAAATGAGATATCGCCTTTACTACCCATTCCCAAGCATTGCACAACCAACATTGTTATATTAATATACTTTATAACATTTAAACCTCTACATTTCTGTTTGTAGGCCACTACACAGCCTCTTATCACATGCTTTTTTATTTGCTTTTCACAGCAAGAGGCTGCTAGTTCATGTGTGCCATATAGATAACATTGTGCTCATGCCAGTTGAGTTATTTAAGAGTCAGCACAACACAGCACTAATAGGCTAAAATGCAAGTCAATAGCTAATAAATAAAAATTCATGATATGATCAGCAGGCTGTCAGAAGATGTTTAGCTACAAGGTAATCACAGAGGTAAAACCGTATACATTAATATAACAGTGTTGGTTATGTAAAACTGGGGAATGGGTAATAAAGGGATTATCTATCTTTTAAAACAAAAACAATTCTGGTGTAGACTGTCCCTTTAGGAAAAGAAGAGGGCTAGCTTAATAGTACAGTAAACATTACATGCATCAGTGCATATACTTAGCAATATCTGTAAATGCTTTGAGAATATAAAACTATACGCAAGGTGATGAAAGTTCCTGCTGGGAACCCCAAGGTTAGAAAATTCTATGAAGCTTCAAGGTCCATCCTGACTGCTCCAGAGTAGGGCTGCAACTAACGATTATTTTCATAATCTATTAAATGGCTCATTATTTTTTTCGATTAATCAACTAATCAGATAAAATAATAATATTTTTTTCATGTATTAAAAAAAATCCACATACTGAGTGTTACACATATAAAACATTAGACTATAGGGTAGATTTATCAAATGTCGGGCGGACATCGATAAATGCCGACAGCATACGCTGTCTGTATTTATCATTGCACAAGCATTTCTGGTTAAATGCTTGTGCAATGCCGCCCCCTGAACATTTGCGCCCAATCGGGGTGATTGCTGTCCGCCACCTCAGAGGTGGCGGATGAGTTAAGGAGCAGCGGTCTTACGACTGCTGCTTCTTAACTTAAGTTTCTGGAGGACCTGAAACTTCGGGGGTAGATTGCAGCATCCGTTGCTTGATAAATCTACCCCTAAAACTTTACATTAACACAACTCTTTGTCCAATTTTTAAGCAGAACACATTTTTATAATTAAGCAAAACAAAACCACAAACTGTTTGAAAAGAGGTAGATCTATAAAGAGGTAGAACTATCACTGTTTATAACACTTATTCATTTTCAGAAACTTTGTATTGAAATGCAAAAATATCACATCTCCACATGCTCCTGTCTGAGGCTGGCTCTCTTTTTGCAAGTTATTTTGCCTGCAGCAGAGAAGAGGCGCTCAGAAGGTGTTGAGGTGCCTGAGATGCATAAGTAATAATTTTGCCAATTTCGCCAAGGTGGAATATTTATCATTGTTAGCTCCATCAATGCAAGGTGTTTTCCTCCTTGGCAGGACTCCCCTCAAAGTAAGCCTGGACTTCATTCTAACATAAAAATAACAAATATATTATAATTATTATATGCAATGGTACATAACCAGCTATAAAGGTCAGGGAAAAATATCTAGTCTGCACTTAAAATAGCAAATATGTACTTACAGATGTTGAATCTGGTACATATCACAATTTATAAAAAAAAAAAAAAAAAAAAAAAAAAAAAAAAAGAAAATTAAAAGAAAGTTAAGTGTTAAGGACTATATATCAATAGTATCAATAACAGGACAAAGCCTTACACATTCATCGATACAGTACATATAATCAGCAATAGCAAACAATCATCTAATAATTGTGCAAACAGATAATAGTGCACATCAATTCAAATAACTTCCATCAATCTTGGATTAGGTGTAGATAGCAAGCTCAGCACTATATTATGTAAGGCATAGTCCTACTCCTAAATCACCTGATTTTAATATAAACAATCCAAATGATCACTTATTTCTGCACATAATTGAAAATTTAAAAGTAACGTATACTGTCCTGAAAAAGTGAATAGTAAACATTTGTAGACGTCCTTTAGGCTAACGACATAACCATGAAACGCAATATAATGTGCAGTAGTTTATCTGAGTGAAGCAGCTGGTGCGGTGTGCAAACCAACTAATCTGAGACCAATTCAAATCGATAGAGATTCGTCGACACCTATTTTCATAATCGATTATTATAGATTATATTGATTAGTTGTTGCAGCTCTACTCCAGAGCATGGACTGCTGTGTCCCCATGTTTGTTTTCAGAAGAGACATTCAAGCTGAGTGCTTCCTGCACCAGCCTACCACACCCAGCCAGATACCTGGATGCAACACTGGTGTTCATTGCTGCTCTGGATGGACTTGAGAACACATGACCGAGAGCAGCACTGCCTTACTGCATCCTTCTCAATATCCAACATCCCAGTAAGTCCCTAGAGAGGGAAACAAAAAAAAATAATAGTATCTTATTCAGAACTGCTGGGGGTCAGATTTAGTTGCTATTCTTCTAGCCAGCGCCCTGCTGGAAGCCAAAACTCCCTAACTACAATATCTTACTAATATGAATTATGTCCCAACGCTTCCCAGAAAACATCTTCAGTATTCATATATACAAATTTTAGGTGCTAGGAAAAGCCGTTATCAAATTAACCCAAATATGCCTAGGTAGGGGCAGGGAAAAAGATGCTACATGGATTATGCCATGGTCATGAAAAATATAATGACCTAATGTTTTATGTAATGGGCACACTGGGGTGTTGGTCAGTTTCCCTAGCACCAACATCTCACAAACAATAGTCTAAACCAGATCAGCATGAGCAGAATTCCACTTTACAGCAAAAAGTAAGTCACAATTTTACTTTGTATGTTTAGGGTTTCTGTGTTAAAGGGACTCGAAACCAAAAAAATTTATTTCATTATTCAAATAGATAATACAATTGGAAAGCAGTTTACAATTGTATGGGACAGTCTACTCCAGATTTTTTATTGTTTAAAAAGATAGATAATCCCTCTATTACCCATTCCCCAGTTTAAATAACCAACTTTTACCTCTGTGATTACCTTGTACCTAAGCCTCTGAAGACAGCCCACTTATCTCAGTTCTTTTGACAGACTTGCAAATTAGCCAATAAGTGCTGACTAACTCCACAGGAGTAAGCACAATGTTATCTATACGACACACATGAGCTAGCAGTGTCTAGCTGTAATACTGTCAAAATGAGGTGGGCTTCAACGGTTTAGAAATCAGTTTGAGCCTATTAAAAAAAAAAAAAAGTGTTTCATGTCCCTTTAAATCCTCTCATTTTTTTTTTTTTACAATTGTATGTATGTCTATTGTCTAATTGCCTGCTTTTTTAATATACCATCCAAGTTCATGTATTTCTTGTTCATTGGTTATGCACTGTGAACTTTTTTCAGATTAAACTATAAATTTAATCAGATTTGCCTTTATGCTTTAAAAACTGAATTCACAGCTGCTGTGAGCTTGGGCATAACGTTACCAAAGTATTATTTTTATTTATTATTATTTTTAGGTGTTAACGTTGCCCAAAAGCCCTGTGTAATATGTTTTTTGGTGGTGGGGAAGTGTAGGTAGGATTTTGGGGATTAATGTAGGTTGGCAGCTTGAGACTCTGTGAGGTTAAACCCGTTAATGTCCGCACTCTTCCTTTTGTCCCAGATTGGCAGGTAGCGCCGTCTGTGGCAAGCTTGAAGCATATTTGTAGATATTGGTAGATATTTGTGAACATTGATTTTGGGGTGGTTTAGGTAGGTTTTGGGGGTTAAATTGGGTGGCTTTCAGGCCCTGGTAGTGAATTGGGATACTGTTGCTGGAGACCCTGGGTTGTTCACACATTCATGCATGCACCCTTCCCATTATCCCAGCGGGACAAGTTGTCCTGTGTGTGGCAAATTGGTGGCAGAGGCTGGCGTTTAGCCTGGAGTAAATAGACTGTTAAATATTAGTTAACCCTGTGTTGTACACTAGTAATACTGGTTACAGTGAAAAGGGGTGTGAGCGTAATTAAACTCTTGTTACCCTTGTCCCCTTACAGCCTCACGAGCAGAGGTGGGTATTGGTATAGTGGGTTATCCCCACTCCATGACAATAAAAATGTTTGGCTTCTAACTTTCAAAGTAATTTTATATTACAATTATCCCTTTTTTGCATATTTGTTCAAACCTTAAGAGCTGGAAATTATTGGGACCAATAAACTAAAGAAAAGTTAGCAACAGACTACAGCAAGAATGGTATTAACTAATCAGCATTATTTATTTATAAAATTATAAATCTGCATTACAACTATTATAATATACCTGGTGTTGGATAGTCCAGAGAGTGCTAAATAATCTTTGCTGATCATCCCTGGTATGATGTAAAAATCCACCCTGTAAGAGTCACCAATTTAATCCTTGCTCCAAGTCATTAATACAAATATTAAAAAGAACAGGGCCCAGTACTGATCCCTGGGGGACTCCACTGATTACCTTTGTCCAATCTAAGTATGATCCATTCACTACTACTCGTTGCTCCCTATCTTTTATCCAGTTATTTATCTATGAGCTATCATTTTTAACTATTCCCAGTCCCTTAATTTTGTGCATTCATCTCTCATGTGGCACTGTATCAAATGCCTTTGCAAAATCTAAGTATATCACATCAACTGATTCCCCATTATCTATATTTTACTTATTTCCTCATAGAATCTAATTAGATTAGTGTGACATGATCTATTTCTCATAAAACCATGTTTATTTAAACTCAATATTGTTTACACGATTGTGCTCATCAATAAAATCCCTTTAAATATCTTCCCCACTATTGATGTCAGACTAACTGGTCTATAGCTTCCTAGATCATCCCTGCTTCCCTTTAGGAAGAGTGGCGCCACATCAGCTTTACGCCAATCCTGGGGTACTATGCCTGAGGATAATGAGTCTTGAAGCATTAAGAGTAGATGTTTGTCTATAACAGTGCTAAGTTCCCTTATACTTACAGTTTTTTGGTTTTAATAAATTTGCTAAATTATCAAAAATCTGGTTTCTGCTTTGTCATTATTTGGTATGGAGAATAGATTGATTATTTATTATTATCAGGTACTTGTAGAGCACCAACAGGTTCCTCAGTGCTATGAACATGGGTGGTATATAAAAAACGATTACAGGGATCAAAGGGGTGATCAAATGATGTGAAAAAATGTAATTTAAACCATTTTAGCATAAGGCTGCAACATAACAAATTGTGAAAAAAAATTTTTTGTTGAGGCTCCACTTGTGTCTGGATTCATCAAGCCTTGTCCTAACACATTTAATATTTGTTATAAATCCTGTGTGCGAATATACAACCCAAATACAGATTTATCTAATAAAAAGTACATGCCCAATACTTGCTAGTCAAAATATAATTATTTAAGTAATTTGGGTATTAATACATTATATATTTGTTTTTCAAACTATAAGTAACCACGCATTTGTATTAAAAATGGACAATGTACACTAGATTTTTTCTTTGCATAAATGTTTTGTAGATGATCCATTTATATAGCCCATCTGGGAGTGTTTCTGTAACAATGTATAGTTTAGCTTTTTTTTTTTTTTAAACATTGGGGCTTGGTTAGGAGTCTGAAAATCAGCGCAAAAACATAATTTATGCTTACCTGATAAATTCCTTTCTTCTGTAGTGTGATCAGTCCACGGGTCATCATTACTTCTGGGATATTACTCCTCCCCAACAGGAAGTGCAAGAGGATTCACCCAGCAGAGCTGCATATAGCTCCTCCCCTCTACGTCACTCCCAGTCATTCGACCAAGGACCAACGAGAAAGGAAAAGCCAAGGGTGAAGTGGTGACTGGAGTATAAATTTAAAAAAAAATATTTACCTGCCTTAAAAACAGGGCGGGCCGTGGACTGATCACACTACAGAAGAAAGGAATTTATCAGGTAAGCATAAATTATGTTTTCTTCTGTTAAGTGTGATCAGTCCACGGGTCATCATTACTTCTGGGATACCAATACCAAAGCAAAAGTACACGGATGACGGGAGGGATAGGCAGGCTCTTTATACAGAAGGAACCACTGCCTGAAGAACATTTCTCCCAAAAATAGCCTCCGATGAAGCAAAAGTGTCAAATTTGTAAAATTTGGAAAAAGTATGAAGCGAAGACCAAGTTGCAGCCTTGCAAATCTGTTCAACAGAGGCCTCATTCTTGAAGGCCCAAGTGGAAGCCACAGCTCTAGTAGAATGAGCTGTAATTCTTTCAGGAGGCTGCTGTCCAGCAGTCTCATAAGCTAAACGAATTATGCTACGAAGCCAAAAAGAAAGAGAGGTAGCGGAAGCTTTTTGACCTCTCCTCTGCCCAGAGTAAATGACACACAGAGAAGACGTTTGTCGAAATTCCTTAGTTGCCTGTAAGTAAAATTTTAGAGCACGGACTACATCCAGGTTGTGCAGTAGACGTTCCTTCTTTGAAGAAGGATTTGGGCATAAAGAAGGAACAACAATCTCTTGATTGATATTCCTGTTAGTAACTACCTTAGGTAAGAACCCAGGTTTAGTACGCAGGACTACCTTATCCGAATGAAAAATCAAATAAGGAGAATCACAATGTAAGGCTGATAATTCAGAGACTCTTCGAGCCGAGGAAATAGCCATTAAAAATAGAACTTTCCAAGATAACAACTTTATATCAATGGAATGAAGGGGTTCAAACGGAACGCCCTGTAAAACATTAAGAACACGGTTTAAACTCCATGGTGGAGCAACCGTTTTAAACACAGGCTTAATCCTGGCCAAAGCCTGACAAAAAGCCTGGACGTCAGGAACTTCTGACAGACGTTTGTGTAACAGAATGGACAGAGCTGAGATCTGTCCCTTTAATGAACTAGCAGATAAACCCTTTTCTAAACCTTCTTGTAGAAAAGACAATATCCTAGGAATCCTAACCTTACTCCAAGAGTAACCTTTGGATTCACACCAATATAGGTATTTACGCCATATCTTATGGTAAATCTTTCTGGTAACAGGTTTCCTAGCCTGTATTAAGGTATCAATAACTGACTCAGAAAACCCACGTCTTGATAAAATCAAGCGTTCAATTTCCAAGCAGTCAGCTTCAGAGAAGTTAGATTTTGATGTTTGAAGGGACCCTGTATCAGAAGGTCCTGTTTCAGAGGTAGAGACCAAGGTGGACAGGATGACATGTCCACCAGGTCTGCATACCAAGTCCTGCGTGGCCACGCAGGTGCTATTAGAATCACTGATGCTCTCTCTTGTTTGATTCTGGCAATCAATCGAGGAAGCAACGGGAAGGGTGGAAACACGTAAGCCATCCTGAAGTCCCAAGGTGCTGTCAGAGCATCTATCAGGACTGCTCCTGGATCCCTGGATCTGGACCCGTAACGAGGAAGCTTGGCGTTCTGTCGAGACGCCATGAGATCTATCTCTGGTTTGCCCCAACGTCGAAGTATTTGGGCAAAGACCTCCGGATGAAGTTCCCACTCCCCCGGATGAAAAGTCTGACGACTTAAGAAATCCGCCTCCCAGTTCTCCACTCCCGGGATGTGGATTGCTGACAGGTGGCAAGAGTGAGACTCTGCCCAGAGAATTATCTTTGATACTTCCATCATAGCTAGGGAGCTTCTTGTCCCTCCCTGATGGTTGATGTAAGCTACAGTCGTGATGTTGTCCGACTGAAACCTGATGAACCCCCGAGTTGTCAACTGGGGCCAAGCCAGGAGGGCATTGAGAACTGCTCTCAATTCCAGAATGTTTATTGGCAGGAGACTCTCCTCCTGACTCCATTGTCCCTGAGCCTTCAGAGAATTCCAGACGGCACCCCAACCTAGAAGGCTGGCGTCTGTTGTTACAATTGTCCAGTCTGGTCTGCTGAATGGCATCCCCCTGGACAGATGTGGCCGAGAAAGCCACCATAGAAGAGAATTTCTGGTCTCTTGATCCAGATTCAGAGAAGGGGATAAGTCTGAGTAATCCCCATTCCACTGACTTAGCATGCACAGTTGCAGTGGACTGAGGTGTAAGCGTGCAAAGGGTACTATGTCCATTGCCGCTACCATTAAGCCGATTACCTCCATGCATTGAGCCACTGACGGGTGTTGAATGGAATGTAGGGTGCGGCAAGCACCTTGAAGTCTTGTTAGCCTGTCCTCTGTCAGGTAAATCTTCATTTCTACAGAATCTATAAGAGTCCCCAGGAAGGGAACTCTTGTGAGTGGAACGAGTGAACTTTTCTTTTCGTTCACCTTCCATCCATGTGACCTTAGAAATGCCAGCACTAACTCTGTATGAGACTTGGCAGTTTGAAAGCTTGAAGCTTGTATCAGAATGTCGTCTAGGTATGGAGCTACCGAGATTCCCCGCGGTCTTAGTACCGCCAGAAGAGCACCCAGAACCTTTGTGAAGATTCTTGGAGCTGTAGCCAATCCGAATGGAAGAGCCACAAACTGGTAATGCCTGTCTAGGAAGGCAAACCTTAGGTACCGATAATGATCTTTGTGAATCGGTATGTGAAGGTAAGCATCTTTTAAATCTACAGTGGTCATGTACTGACCCTCTTGGATCATAGGTAAAATTGTCCGAATAGTCTCCATCTTGAACGATGGAACTCTTAGGAATTTGTTTAGGATCTTTAAGTCCAGGATTGGTCTGAAAGTTCCCTCTTTTTTGGGAACCACAAACAGATTTGAGTAAAACCCCTGTCCCTGTTCCGATCGTGGAACTGGATGGATTACTCCCATTAACAAGAGCTCTTGTACGCAGCGTAGAAACGCCTCTTTCTTTGTCTGGATTGTTGACAATCTTGACAGATGAAATCTCTCTCTTGGAGGAGAGTATTTGAAGTCCAGAAGGTATCCCTGAGATATTATCTCTAGCGCCCAGGGATCCTGGACATCTCTTGCCCAAGCCTGGGCGAAGAGAGAAAGTCTGCCCCCCACTAGATCCGATCCCGGATCGGGGGCCCTCAATTCATGCTGTTTTATGGGCAGCAGCAGGTTTCCTGGCCTGCTTGCCCTTGTTCCAGGACTGGTTAGGTTTCCAGCCTTGTCTGTAGCGAGCAACAGCTCCTTCCTGTTTTGGTGCAGAGGAAGTTGATGCTGCTCCTGCTTTGAAATTACGAAAGGAACGAAAATTAGACTGTCTAGCCTTAACTTTGGCTTTGTCCTGAGGCAGGGCATGGCCTTTACCTCCTGTAATGTCAGCGATAATCTCTTTCAACCCGGGCCCGAATAAGGTCTGCCCTTTGAAAGGTATATTAAGCAATTTAGACTTAGAAGTAACATCAGCTGACCAGGATTTTAGCCACAGCGCCCTGCGTGCCTGAATGGCGAATCCTGAATTCTTCGCCGTAAGTTTAGTAAGATGTACTACGGCCTCCGAAATGAATGAATTAGCTAGTTTAAGGACTCTAAGCCTGTCCGTAATGTCGTCCAGAGTAGCTGAACCAATGTTCTCTTCCAGAGACTCAATCCAGAATGCCGCTGCAGCCGTGATCGGCGCAATGCATGCAAGGGGTTGCAATATAAAACCTTGTTGAACAAACATTTTCTTAAGGTAACCCTCTAACTTTTTATCCATTGGATCTGAAAAAGCACAGCTATCCTCCACCGGGATAGTGGTACGCTTAGCTAAGGTAGAAACTGCTCCCTCCACCTTAGGGACCGTTTGCCATAAGTCCCTTGTGGTGGCGTCTATTGGAAACATTTTTCTAAATATCGGAGGGGGTGAGAACGGCACACCGGGTCTATCCCACTCCTTAGTAACAATTTCAGTAAGTCTCTTAGGTATAGGAAAAACCTCAGTACTCGTCGGTACCGCAAAATATTTATCCAACCTACACATTTTCTCTGGTATTGCAACTGTGTTACAATAATTCAGAGCCGCTAACACCTCCCCTAGTAATACACGGAGGTTTTCCAGTTTAAATTTAAAATTTGAAATATCTGAATCCAGTCTGTTTGGATCAGAACCGTCACCCACAGAATGAAGTTCTCCGTCCTCATGTTCTGCCACCTGTGACGCAGTGTCTGACATGGCCCTAATATTATCAGCGCACTCTGTTCTCACCCCAGAGTGATCACGCTTACCTCTTAGTTCTGGTAATTTAGCCAAAACCTCAGTCATAACAGTAGCCATATCCTGTAATGTGATTTGTAATGGCCGCCCAGATGTACTCGGCGCTACAATATCACGCACCTCCATCTGAGCGGGAGATGTAGGTACTGACACGTGAGGCGAGTTAGTCGGCATAACTCTCCCCTCGTTGTTTGGTGAAATTTGTTCAATTTGTACAGATTGACTTTTATTTAAAGTAGCATCAATACAGTTAGTACATAAATTTCTATTGGGCTCCACTTTGGCATTGCAACAAATGACACAGGTATCATCCTCTGAATCAGACATGTTTAACACACTAGCAAATAAACTTGCAACTTGGAAATACAATTCAATTAGAATAATATTAAAACGTACTGTGCCTTTAAGAAGCACAGAAGATCTATGACAGTTGAAAATTAATAAATTGAAACAGTTATAGCCTCAATCCTTGTAAACAACACAACTTTAGCAAAGGTTTAATCCCATTAGCAAAGATAACAAATTCTGAAAGCAGGAAACAAATTACAGAATAAACGTTTTTTATCTCAGTCAAACTACAATTCTCACAGCTCTGCTGAGAGAAATTACCTCCCTCAAAATAAGTTTTGAAGACCCCTGAGCTCTGTAGAGATGAACCGGATCATGCAGGGAATACAATGAGTTGCTGACTGAAATATTTGATGCGTAGTAAAAGCGCCAAAAAACTGCCCCTCCCCCTCACACACAGCAGTGAGGGAGAACAGAAACTGTCAGAAAACAGATTAAGCAACTGCCAAGTGGAAAAATAGTGCCCAAACATTTATTCACTCAGTACCTCAGTAAATGAAAACGATTTTACATTCCAGCAAAAACGTTAAACATAATCTCTAGTTATTAAACAGCTTTATGTATTTCTTACAGTGTAATTCTAGTGAAGTACCATTCCCCAGAATACTGAAGTGTAAAGTATACATACATGACATTATATCGGTATGGCAGGATTTTCTCATCAATTCCATTATCAGAAAATAAAAACTGCTACATACCTCTATGCAGATTCATCTGCCCGCTGTCCCCTGATCTGAAGTTTACCTCTCCTCAGATGGCCGAGAAACAGCAATATGATCTTAACTACTCCGGCTAAAATCATAACAAAAACTCTGGTAGATTCTTCTTCAAACTCTGCCAGAGAGATAATAACACACTCCGGTGCTATTTTAAAATAACAAACTCTTGATTGAAGATAAAAACTAAGTATAATCACCATAGTCCTCTCACACATCCTATCTAGTCGTTGGGTGCAAGAGAATGACTGGGAGTGACGTAGAGGGGAGGAGCTATATGCAGCTCTGCTGGGTGAATCCTCTTGCACTTCCTGTTGGGGAGGAGTAATATCCCAGAAGTAATGATGACCCGTGGACTGATCACACTTAACAGAAGAAATATCAGATGTAGGCCCAGGTCTACAGATTCTTGAAGCAATTGTATGTGTAATCTGTCTTTTCATATGCAGGGAAGGCGGGGTGTCTGCTCTTTCTGCTTAGTTATGCATAATTAAACAATCTTGCAAAATGCTTTAATTATTTTTTACCCCCTTTTCATGTAATTTAGCTCTGAAATTGAGAAATTTAAAATTCTGCCGACTTTTCAAGGTTAGCTCTGCTACATATGTCCCAAATCGACTTTGCCAGATAACTGCAACACAAATCACTTTATACATACAGAAAGAAAAGCACACTCTCAGGAATGTACATCACCTGCGTGCAGCTTCTTTTAGTCCAATAATGCTTTTCACAGAGAACGACGTTCCTGAAGAAAATTAGTCTGATACTGACAAACAAGGTCAGTCCAGCCCCAAAATACCAGGCAATCCTTCTCTGAACAAGGAACATGACAACCCCAATCGGTTCAGCCTTAATTGGACCTCGTCAGTGAGGTGCAGCCACATTCCTCTAAGAACATTGGGCATGGAATCCATGTCTGGTTTCTCCTTTTTTTTCCTTTTAGGGAGACTAAATATATACAGAAAGAGAAGCACACTCAGGAATGAAAACCAGCTCTAAAACGTGTTAGCTTGTTCTATGGCGATTTACCACCTGGGTGCAGTTTCTTTTAGCCTAATAATGCTTTTCACAGAGAAGAACTTTCTTGAAGTACATCAGTTTGATCCCGCCCAACAAGGTCAGTTCAGCCCTAAAATACCAGGCAATCCCTCTCTAAACATGGAAAATGGCAACCCCAGACAATAGTTTTGGCCTTCATTGGGTCTCGTCAGTAAGGTGCAGCCATATTCCTATAAGCACATTTGTCCTGGTACAGCATTTCTCTTTCTGTATGCATTTGAATGACATTAGGGAAGTGTCCCTAAGGGTGATGGGGAAAAATTGGCGTGAACTCCCTGCCCAATATAGAGGGATATGGCTGCACCTCACTGACGAGGCCCAAAGAAGGCCGAAACGATCATCTGGGGCTTCCATGTTCAGAGGAGGATTGCCAGGTATTTTGGGCTGGACTGACCTTGTTAGGCAGGATCAGACTGATGTATTTCAGGAAAAATTGCTGCTGTGAAAAGCCCTATTGGGCTAAAAGAGGCTGCTTCTATGTGGTGATTCACCATAGAACAAGCTACTGAGTTACTGTTCGTTCCTGATAGAACAATTATTTTTCTACATGTATTTGAACAAATCACTTTATACTAACAATGACAGTGGCTAGCCTCATCGTCTGTGGACTAAAGCCCAGATTGGCTCCTCTAAATAAGGAAAATGGTGGGTGGAGTTTGGCTATTGAAAAGATAATTGCAGTTAAAATTATCTTAATTTGTTCTAAAAACACAAACTTGGCAGATTTGTCATTCTATAACCCAACAGAAAACATAATTTATGCTTACCTGATAAATTCCTTTCTTCTGTAGTGTGATCAGTCCACGGGTCATCATTACTTCTGGGATATTACTCCTCCCCAACAGGAAGTGCAAGAGGATTCACCCAGCAGAGCTGCATATAGCTCCTCCCCTCTACGTCACTCCCAGTCATTCGACCAAGGACCAACGAGAAAGGAAAAGCCAAGGGTGAAGTGGTGACTGGAGTATAATTTAAAAAATATTTACCTGCCTTAAAAAACAGGGCGGGCCGTGGACTGATCACACTACAGAAGAAAGGAATTTATCAGGTAAGCATAAATTATGTTTTCTTCTGTTAAGTGTGATCAGTCCACGGGTCATCATTACTTCTGGGATACCAATACCAAAGCAAAAGTACACGGATGACGGGTGGGATAGGCAGGCTCTTTATACAGAAGGAACCACTGCCTGAAGAACCTTTCTCCCAAAAATAGCCTCCGATGAAGCAAAAGTGTCAAATTTGTAAAATTTGGAAAAAGTATGAAGCGAAGACCAAGTTGCAGCCTTGCAAATCTGTTCAACAGAGGCCTCATTCTTGAAGGCCCAAGTGGAAGCCACAGCTCTAGTAGAATGAGCTGTAATTCTTTCAGGAGGCTGCTGTCCAGCAGTCTCATAAGCTAAACGAATTATGCTACGAAGCCAAAAAGAAAGAGAGGTAGCGGAAGCCTTTTGACCTCTCCTCTGCCCAGAGTAAATGACAAACAGAGAAGACGTTTGTCGAAATTCCTTAGTTGCCTGTAAGTAAAATTTTAGAGCACAGACTACATCCAGGTTGTGCAGTAGACGTTCCTTCTTTGAAGAAGGATTTGGGCATAAAGAAGGAACAACAATCTCTTGATTGATATTCCTGTTAGTAACTACCTTAGGTAAGAACCCAGGTTTAGTACGCAGGACTACCTTATCCGAATGAAAAATCAAATAAGGAGAATCACAATGTAAGGCTGATAATTCAGAGACTCTTCGAGCCGAGGAAATAGCCATTAAAAATAGAACTTTCCAAGATAACAACTTTATATCAATGGAATGAAGGGGTTCAAACGGAACGCCCTGTAAAACATTAAGAACAAGGTTTAAACTCCATGGTGGAGCAACAGTTTTAAACACAGGCTTAATTCTGGCCAAAGCCTGGACGTCAGGAACTTCTGACAGACGTTTGTGTAACAGAATGGACAGAGCTGAGATCTGTCCCTTTAATGAACTAGCAGATAAACCCTTTTCTAAACCTTCTTGTAGAAAAGACAATATCCTAGGAATCCTAACCTTACTCCAAGAGTAACCTTTGGATTCACACCAATATAGGTATTTACGCCATATCTTATGGTAAATCTTTCTGGTAACAGGTTTCCTAGCCTGTATTAAGGTATCAATAACTGACTCAGAAAATCCACGTCTTGATAAAATCAAGCGTTCAATTTCCAAGCAGTCAGCTTCAGAGAAGTTAGATTTTGATGTTTGAAGGGACACTGTATCAGAAGGTCCTGTTTCAGAGGTAGAGACCAAGGTGGACAGGATGACATGTCCACCAGGTCTGCATACCAAGTCCTGCGTGGCCACGCAGGTGCTATTAGAATCACTGATGCTCTCTCTTGTTTGATTCTGGCAATCAATCGAGGAAGCAACGGGAAGGGTGGAAACACGTAAGCCATCCTGAAGTCCCAAGGTGCTGTCAGAGCATCTATCAGGACTGCTCCTGGATCCCTGGATCTGGACCCGTAACGAGGAAGCTTGGCGTTCTGTCGAGACGCCATGAGATCTATCTCTGGTTTGCCCCAACGTCGAAGTATTTGGGCAAAGACCTCCGGATGAAGTTCCCACTCCCCCGGATGAAAAGTCTGACGACTTAAGAAATCCGCCTCCCAGTTCTCCACTCCCGGGATGTGGATTGCTGACAGGTGGCAAGAGTGAGACTCTGCCCAGCAAATTATCTTTGATACTTCCATCATAGCTAGGGAGCTTCTTGTCCCTCCCTGATGGTTGATGTAAGCTACAGTCGTGATGTTGTCCGACTGAAACCTGATGAACCCCCGAGTTGTCAACTGGGGCCAAGCCAGGAGGGCATTGAGAACTGCTCTCAATTCCAGAATGTTTATTGGCAGGAGACTCTCCTCCTGACTCCATTGTCCCTGAGCCTTCAGAGAATTCCAGACGGCACCCCAACCTAGAAGGCTGGCGTCTGTTGTTACAATTGTCCAGTCTGGTCTGCTGAATGGCATCCCCCTGGACAGATGTGGCCGAGAAAGCCACCATAGAAGAGAATTTCTGGTCTCTTGATCCAGATTCAGAGAAGGGGATAAGTCTGAGTAATCCCCATTCCACTGACTTAGCATGCACAGTTGCAGTGGTCTGAGGTGTAAGCGTGCAAAGGGTACTATGTCCATTGCCGCTACCATTAAGCCGATTACCTCCATGCATTGAGCCACTGACGGGTGTTGAATGGAATGAAGGGTGCGGCAAGCACCTTGAAGTCTTGTTAGCCTGTCCTCTGTCAGGTAAATCTTCATTTCTACAGAATCTATAAGAGTCCCCAGGAAGGGAACTCTTGTGAGTGGAACGAGTGAACTTTTCTTTTTGTTCACCTTCCATCCATGTGACCTTAGAAATGCCAGCACTAACTCTGTATGAGACTTGGCAGTTTGAAAGCTTGAAGCTTGTATCAGAATGTCGTCTAGGTATGGAGCTACCGAGATTCCCCGCGGTCTTAGTACCGCCAGAAGAGCACCCAGAACCTTTGTGAAGATTCTTGGAGCTGTAGCCAATCCGAAAGGAAGAGCCACAAACTGGTAATGCCTGTCTAGGAAGGCAAACCTTAGGTACCGATAATGATCTTTGTGAATCGGTATGTGAAGGTAAGCATCTTTTAAATCTACAGTGGTCATGTATTGACCCTCTTGGATCATAGGTAAAATTGTCCGAATAGTCTCCATCTTGAACGATGGAACTCTTAGGAATTTGTTTAGGATCTTTAAGTCCAGGATTGGTCTGAAAGTTCCCTCTTTTTTGGGAACCACAAACAGATTTGAGTAAAACCCCTGTCCCTGTTCCGATCGTGGAACTGGATGGATTACTCCCATTAACAAGAGCTCTTGTACGCAGCGTAGAAACGCCTCTTTCTTTGTCTGGATTGTTGACAATCTTGACAGATGAAATCTCTCTCTTGGAGGAGAGTATTTGAAGTCCAGAAGGTATCCCTGAGATATTATCTCTAGCGCCCAGGGATCCTGAACATCTCTTGCCCAAGCCTGGGTGAAGAGAGAAAGTCTGCCCCCCACTAGATCCGATCCCGGATCGGGGGCCCTCAATTCATGCTGTTTTAGGGGCAGCAGCAGGTTTCCTAGTCTGCTTGCCCTTGTTCCAGGACTGGTTAGGTTTCCAGCCTTGTCTGTAGCGAGCAACAGCTCCTTCCTGTTTTGGTGCAGAGGAAGTTGATGCTGCTCCTGCTTTGAAATTACGAAAGGAACGAAAATTAGACTGTCTAGTCTTGGCTTTGGCTTTGTCCTGAGGCAGGGCATGGCCTTTACCTCCTGTAATGTCAGCGATAATCTCTTTCAACCCGGGCCCGAATAAGGTCTGCCCTTTGAAAGGTATATTAAGCAATTTAGACTTAGAAGTAACATCAGCTGACCAGGATTTTAGCCACAGCGCCCTGCGTGCCTGAATGGCGAATCCTGAATTCTTCGCCGTAAGTTTAGTAAGATGTACTACGGCCTCCGAAATGAATGAATTAGATAGTTTAAGGACTCTAAGCCTGTCCGTAATGTCGTCCAGAGTAGCTGAACCAATGTTCTCTTCCAGAGACTCAATCCAGAATGCCGCTGCAGCCGTGATCGGCGCAATGCATGCAAGGGGTTGCAATATAAAACCTTGTTGAACAAACATTTTCTTAAGGTAACCCTCTAACTTTTTATCCATTGGATCTGAAAAAGCACAGCTATCCTCCACCGGGATAGTGGTACGCTTAGCTAAGGTAGAAACTGCTCCCTCCACCTTAGGGACCGTTTGCCATAAGTCCCTTGTGGTGGCGTCTATTGGAAACATTTTTCTAAATATCGGAGGGGGTGAGAACGGCACACCGGGTCTATCCCACTCCTTAGTAACAATTTCAGTAAGTCTCTTAGGTATAGGAAAAACCTCAGTACTCGTCGGTACCGCAAAATATTTATCCAACCTACACATTTTCTCTGGTATTGCAACTGTGTTACAATCATTCAGAGCCGCTAACACCTCCCCTAGTAATACACGGAGGTTTTCCAGTTTAAATTTAAAATTTGAAATATCTGAATCCAGTCTGTTTGGATCAGAACCGTCACCCACAGAATGAAGTTCTCCGTCCTCATGTTCTGCCACCTGTGACGCAGTGTCTGACATGGCCCTAATATTATCAGCGCACTCTGTTCTCACCCCAGAGTGATCACGCTTACCTCTTAGTTCTGGTAATTTAGCCAAAACCTCAGTCATAACAGTAGCCATATCCTGTAATGTGATTGGTAATGGCCGCCCAGATGTACTCGGCGCTACAATATCACGCACCTCCCTCTGAGCGGGAGATGTAGGTACTGACACGTGAGGCGAGTTAGTCGGCATAACTCTCCCCTCGTTGTTTGGTGAAATTTGTTAAATTTGTACAGATTGTCTTTTATTTAAAGTAGCATCAATACAGTTAGTACATAAATTTCTATTGGGCTCCACTTTGGCATTGCAACAAATGACACAGGCATCATCCTCTGAATCAGACATGTTTAACACACTAGCAAATAAACTTGCAACTTGGAAATACAATTCAATTAAAATAATATTAAAACGTACTGTGCCTTTAAGAAGCACAGAAGATCTATGACAGTTGAAAATTAATAAATTGAAACAGTTATAGCCTCAATCCTTGTAAACAACACAACTTTAGCAAAGGTTTAATCCCATTAGCAAAGATAACAAATTCTGAAAGCAGGAAACAAATTACAGAATAAACGTTTTTTATCTCAGTCAAACTATAATTCTCACAGCTCTGCTGAGAGAAATTACCTCCCTCAAAATAAGTTTTGAAGACCCCTGAGCTCTGTAGAGATGAACCGGATCATGCAGGGAATACAATGAGTTGCTGACTGAAATATTTGATGCATAGTAAAAGCGCCAAAAAACGGCCCCTCCCCCTCACACACAGCAGTGAGGGAGAACAGAAACTGTCAGAAAAACAGATTAAGCAACTGCCAAGTGGAAAAATAGTGCCCAAACATTTATTCACACAGTACCTCAGCAAATGAAAACGATTTTACATTCCAGCAAAAACGTTAAACATAATCTCTAGTTATTAAACAGCTTTATGTATTTCTTACAGTGTAATTCTAGTGAAGTACCATTCCCCAGAATACTGAAGTGTAAAGTATACATACATGACATTATATCGGTATGGCAGGATTTTCTCATCAATTCCATTGTCAGAAAATAAAAACTGCTACATACCTCTATGCAGATTCATCTGCCCGCTGTCCCCTGATCTGAAGTTTACCTCACTCCTCAGATGGCCGAGAACAGCAATATGATCTTAACTACTCCGGCTAAAATCATAGCAAAACTCTGGTAGATTCTTCTTCAAACTCTGCCAGAGAGGTAATAACACACTCCGGTGCTATTTTAAAATAACAAACTTTTGATTGAAGATATAAAACTAAGTATAATCACCATAGTCCTCTCACACATCCTATCTAGTTGTTGGGTGCAAGAGAATGACTGGGAGTGACGTAGAGGGGAGGAGCTATATGCAGCTCTGCTGGGTGAATCCTCTTGCACTTCCTGTTGGGGAGGAGTAATATCCCAGAAGTAATGATGACCCGTGGACTGATCACACTTAACAGAAGAAATGGCTTGTAATTTCAAGGTCTTCACATTTTATCACCAGCGAAACATTGCAAGCTATGCGTTTAAGCCCTGCAAAGGAATCCACATAACACTTCCAGTTCCAAGCACAAACCCCCACTGATCCAACCAGCTGCGTTAGATGGAAAGCTGGGTTATGCGACAAGCACTACTGACTGGATCAGTGACAGTTTTTGCTCTGGACCAGAATTGAATATTAGTGTTTCGAGGGGCACTATAACTAGGTGTTTAAACACTTTTGCAGTAGGTTAAACACATAGCTTTGCTGTGTCACAAGTAATAAAATAACATGCTCTAGCAAATGTGGAAATAAACAACTTTGAAATTTGTCAAGAAAAAAAAAAAAAAAAATCTACTACTCCTTTGAAGTTTAGACTAAGTGCTATTGTATTGCCTTTTTATCATGCATTTGTTGATTATGCAGTACTGTATTTACTGGTCATTTAAGGTGGTTTAGCACTGATTCAATTGCAAAGAATGATTTTCCTATCGTGATTGTTGATGCAAAACTGATAATCCACCTTTTAAAAGCATATGACACCATATAAGCTTAGGGAGGGAGGGAAAAGCAAACAAAAGCTCACATAAATTACCTAAATCAAGGCTCAACAAACGCTGGAGCCAGGTAGCCCCTGTCTCCTAACTTTCTGGGTTACTCTCCATATATCAATATACAAATATCACTGTCTGGCTCCTAAAAGTGTGCCTGGTTCCTAAATTTTAAACAGATTTGTCGACCCCTGGCATAAATGTATTAACCCAAGCCACCCTGGGAGAAAGTCAAACAAGCAAAAATTTTAGATGTATTTTACAGCAAAAGGATAGAAAATAAATAATAAATGTATAATGCAATAATGTTCCACTTGTAATAATTAAACATTTTATGCAATGTTGAAATGTCAAGATTAATAAATGGATCCTATTATCTCATTACATACTTTGTAGCAGCAGAAATATCACTATACCACATTATTGCAGTCATGATACTGAGAACAGGGAGAGATTTTTGTAGCGAACCCAAATTTAAATTTCAGCAGCTCTATTTAATCTTTCACATTATTTTTTTCCCCATATCACTATTAATACAATGACATGATGCATTATAAATAATTGGTTTACAGCATCTGTAGGTCTTCTTCCTCCTCTATGAACATAGCTAATATATAAAAAAACAATTATGTTTAATTTTGTTAAATTTGGTAATTTGATTTTTAATTTTCTGTAACTTTAGCGTTTTTTATTTTTTGTAACTTTAGAATATATTAGTTTAGGTAATTTGGGTTTATTTAATGGGTTTTAGGTTAGGGGGTGTTTAGTGTACTGTACTTAGTTATTTAAATAGTTATTTGCGTTGTGGGTTTTGGCGGTTTAAAGGGTTAATAAGTTAAATAGGTGTATTTTGCGATGTAGGGGTTTAGGGGTTAATAGGGTAAATAGGTTTATTGCGATGTGGGGGTTTTGCAGTTTAGGGGTTAATAGGGTAAATAGGTTTATTGCGATGTGGGGGTTTTGCGGCTTAGGGGTTAATAGGGTAAATAGGTTTATTGCGATGTGGGGGTTTTGCGGCTTAGGGGTTAATAGGGTAAATAGGTTTATTACGATAGGTTTATTTTTGGGAGGCAGCTCAGTCTAAACATTATGTATACAGTCACAATGCATATAGTGACTGTATAAATAATGTAGACACTAACACAGAAAAAATAAGCATTAATAAAAATGTCAGTGTCTACATTATTGATACTGTAACTATGCATTGATACAGTAAATTATGTGTGGGCGGAGTTACTGAAAGTGCCGATCATAACTTCCGAAAATATTTTACGGGTTTAGGAATTAACATATACGTCAGTGTCACTCAAACACTGCACGTTTATGGAAAGCCACGCCTCTCGCTCGCGGCAAATCTGTAGTTTAAAAAAGAATTTGACTGCCCTCTGGGCATGCTTATCGACTAGTTGTACATAAACAGTTTCATATAAAAAGAGATCAGGACCCAAACAATGCATGATAACTATATCTGAAGGGATATTATATATCCATGAAATGGCAACGATATGTTATTTCTCTAGGGCACCGGTTCCCAAACTCTGGGCTGCGCTGTGCCAGAGCACTTAAAGGTACAGTTCAACCAAATTTTTCTCCCATTTAAATTGTTCCCAATGATCCATTTTACCTGCTGGAGTGTATTAAATTGTATACAAGTAGTTCCTTACCCCTATTTTGGCCTTTGAAATAGCAGATTTAACTTGTAGTTTCCCAACCTATACTGAAATTTTTGATACTGTAGTCCCAGCTATTGAATAGCCTAAGTAAACACAGCAAGCAGAAGAAATTAAACTCCCAGTGGGGTGCAGGATAGTTAAAGTGAAGGTAAACGTTGATGAATGAAAGCCTGTTTTTTTTAAAATACTATTAAAAACAGGGGCACTTTCATTCATCAAAGTTTAGAAGGCAGCCGTTTTGATTAAAAATGTACCTTGTTTTTTTTTCACAGCCAGAGCAGCTTGCCCCACACGGAGATCCTCTCTTCACACATTATCAATGACTAATCCAGCTTCCTCCAATCACGGCATTGCCTCAGGCAATTACTACCCTGGGGGGAAAGCCGTGATTGAAGGAAGCTGGATTAGTCATTGATGATGTGTGAAGAAAGGATCTCCGGGTGGAGGAAGCTGCTCTGGCTGTGCAAAGAAGAGAGGTAAGTTTTTAATCAAAACGGCTGCTTTGTAAACTTTGATGAATGAAATTGCCTCTGTTTTTAATAGTATTTTTAAAAAACGGGTTTTCATTCATCAAAATTTATGTTTAAGTAATAAAATAATTTTCCATTGTTCTCTCTATGTATTGAGCTTTAGTTTTCCAGACAAATGTACACAAAATGATAACATAATGAGATATGATATTACCTGAAGCTCAACCCATTGTAATAGGATGTGGTTTAAAAGCACAAAACCAGCTACTTCATATACACAAACCTGAAAATGCAATTTCTCATACATTTTATACTCTGCAGCTGATATAACAAGTCATTGAAAATGCATTAATATAAAAACTATTTTACAGTGTACAGTCCCTTTAAGGTGAGGCACGGGAAAGGAGGAACTGAATTTTTTTTTTCTGTGCCTGTATTTTTTCTGTGCCACTTAAAACAGAGCGCAGCACACCTGCCGCGGTCAGACTGACACCAAGCGTGCAGCACACCTACTGTGATGAGGAGACTGACACTAAATTGAGTGCGGTGCGCACCTGCCGTGTTTCTTGAAAAGAAAAAAACATACCGGCTGTACTGTAAGTAAAAAGGGTCACAGGGGAGGAGACAGGCATGGTTTTGACAAAAGTTCTATCAAGTGGCTCTAGCTAATACCCAGAGGAACATTGGAAAAGCCACCATAACTCTGCTTACTAGCAACTTGCAAAGCCATAGTTCATAGCAAAACCGGCCCTTGTGAGCACTACAGCTTGATTTCTGCAAAGCTCACCAGGACAGGTGTTACTACATATTATTGTTTGCAAGTTGCTAGTAAGCAAAATGATGGTGGATGTTGAAGTGCTCCTCAGTATTATCCTCAAGCTGCACTCACTTCAACCTCTGTCTGGCCAGGCTACATATTTATATATATTATTATACATATAATATATATATATTTTTTTTTATTCCAGACACTATAGAGAAGAAAGCATGGTAGAGCTATATGAGATACCATGACTAAAGTAGGGGATTTCAGCACTCAAAATATTACCTATTCAATCTAATATCTTAGATATATATGTGGTATTTATTAGATTTAAAGGGACAGTTCACCCAAAAACTTTCTCCCCTTTAAATTATTCCCAATGATCCTTTCTACCTGCTAGAGTGTATTAAATTGGTTGCAAGTGGCTCCTTTACTCCTATTTCAGAATTTGAAATAGCTGATTTAGCTTGTGGTTTCCCAACCTATACTGAAAGTTTTGATACTGGCGTATATGCTATTGACAAGCCTAAGTAAACACAGCCAGCAGAAGAGATTACACCCTCAGTGGGGGTTAAGTAATAAAATGTTAATTTTTCATTGTTCTCTCTATGTATTGAGCTTTGGTGTTCCAGACAAATATAAGATAAGGAAGCAAGTCTGTGTACATGAAAGTGATAACATAATGAGATCTAATATTACCTGAAGCTCAACCCATTGTAATAGGCTGTGGTTTCAAAGCACAAAACCAGCTACTTCAGATACACAAATAAACCCGAAAATGCAATTTCTCAAATATTTTATACTCTGCAGTTGGTATAACAAGTCATTTAAAATACATTTATGGAAAACATAATTTATGCTTACCTGATAAATTCCTTTCTTCTGTAGTGTGATCAGTCCACGGGTCATCATTACTTCTGGGATATTACTCCTCCCCAACAGGAAGTGCAAGAGGATTCACCCAGCAGAGCTGCATATAGCTCCTCCCCCCTACGTCACTCCCAGTCATTCGACCAAGGACCAACGAGAAAGGAGAAGCCAAGGGTGAAGTGGTGACTGGAGTATAATTTAAAAAATATTTACCTGCCTTAAAAAACAGGGCGGGCCGTGGACTGATCACACTACAGAAGAAAGGAATTTATCAGGTAAGCATAAATTATGTTTTCTTCTGTTAAGTGTGATCAGTCCACGGGTCATCATTACTTCTGGGATACCAATACCAAAGCAAAAGTACACGGATGACGGGAGGGATAGGCAGGCTCTTTATACAGAAGGAACCACTGCCTGAAGAACCTTTCTCCCAAAAATAGCCTCCGAGGAAGCAAAAGTGTCAAATTTGTAAAATTTGGAAAAAGTATGAAGCGAAGACCAAGTTGCAGCCTTGCAAATCTGTTCAACAGAGGCCTCATTCTTAAAGGCCCAAGTGGAAGCCACAGCTCTAGTAGAATGAGCTGTAATTCTTTCAGGAGGCTGCTGTCCAGCAGTCTCATAGGCTAAACGAATTATGCTACGAAGCCAGAAAGAGGTAGCAGAAGCCTTTTGACCTCTCCTCTGACCAGAGTAAACGTCAAACAGGGAAGACGTTTGTCGAAATTCCTTAGTTGCCTGTAAGTAAAACTTTAGGGCACGAACTACATCCAGATTGTGCAGAAGACGTTCCTTCTTCGAAGAAGGATTTGGACACAAAGAAGGAACGACAATCTCTTGATTGATATTCCTGTTAGTGACTACCTTAGGTAAGAACCCAGGTTTAGTACGCAGAACTACCTTATCCGAATGAAAAATCAAATAAGGAGAATCACAATGTAAGGCTGATAACTCAGAGACTCTTCGAGCCGAGGAAATAGCCATTAAAAATAGAACTTTCCAAGATAACAACTTTATATCAATGGAATGAAGGGGTTCAAACGGAACGCCTTGTAAAACGTTAAGAACAAGGTTTAAACTCCATGGCGGAGCAACAGTTTTAAACACAGGCTTAATCCTGGCCAAAGCCTGACAAAAAGCCTGAACGTCTGGAACTTCTGACAGACGTTTGTGCAACAGAATGGACAGAGCTGAGATCTGTCCCTTTAATGAACTAGCAGATAAACCCTTTTCTAAACCTTCTTGAAGAAAGGACAATATCCTAGGAATCCTAACCTTACTCCAAGAGTAACCTTTGGATTCGCACCAATATATGTATTTACGCCATATCTTATGGTAAATCCTTCTGGTAACAGGCTTCCTAGCCTGTATTAGGGTATCAATAACTGACTCAGAAAAACCACGTTTTGATAAAATCAAGCATTCAATTTCCAAGCAGTCAGCTTCAGAGAAGTTAGATTTTGATGTTTGAAAGGACCCTGTATCAGAAGGTCCTGTTTCAGAGGTAGAGACCAAGGTGGACAGGATGACATGTCCACCAGGTCTGCATACCAAGTCCTGCGTGGCCATGCAGGTGCTATTAGAATAACTGATGCTCTCTCCTGTTTGATTCTGGCAATCAATAGAGGAAGCATCGGGAAGGGTGGAAACACGTAAGCCATCCTGAAGTCCCAAGGTGCTGTCAGGGCATCTATCAGGACTGCTCCTGGATCCCTGGATCTGGACCCGTAACGAGGAAGCTTGGCGTTCTGTCGAGACGCCATGAGATCTATCTCTGGTTTGCCCCACTGATGAAGTATTTGGGCAAAGACCTCCGGATGAAGTTCCCACTCCCCCGGATGAAAAGTCTGACGACTTAGAAATCCGCCTCCCAGTTCTCCACTCCCGGGATGTGGATTGCTGACAGGTGGCAAGAGTGAAACTCTGCCCAGCGAATTATCTTTGTTACTTCCATCATTGCTAGGGAGCTTCTTGTCCCTCCCTGATGGTTGATGTAAGCTACAGTCGTGATGTTGTCCGACTGAAACCTGATGAACCCCCGAGTTGTCAACTAGGGCCAAGCCAGGAGGGCATTGAGAACTGCTCTCAATTCCAGAATGTTTATTGGCAGGAGACTCTCCTCCTGACTCCATTGTCCCTGAGCCTTCAGAGAATTCCAGACGGCACCCCAACCTAGAAGGCTGGCGTCTGTTGTTACAATTGTCCAGTCTGGCCTGCTGAATGGCATCCCCCTGGACAGATGTGGCCGAGAAAGCCACCATAGAAGAGAATTTCTGGTCTCTTGATCCAGATTCAGAGAAGGGGACAAGTCTGAGTAATCCCCATTCCACTGACTTAGCATGCACAGTTGCAGTGGTCTGAGGTGTAAGCGTGCAAAGGGTACTATGTCCATTGCCGCTACCATCAAGCCGATTACCTCCATGCATTGAGCCACTGACGGGTGTTGAATGGAATGAAGGGTGCGGCAAGCACTTTGAAGTCTTGTTAACCTGTCTTCTGTCAGGTAAATCTTCATTTCTACAGAATCTATAAGAGTCCCCAGGAAGGGAACTCTTGTGAGTGGAACGAGTGAACTTTTCTTTTCGTTCACCTTCCATCCATGTGACCTTAGAAATGCCAGTACTAACTCTGTATGAGATTTGGCAGTTTGAAAGCTTGAAGCTTGTATCAGAATGTCGTCTAGGTACGGAGCTACCGAGATTCCCCGCGGTCTTAGTACCGCCAGAAGAGCACCCAGAACCTTTGTGAAGATTCTTGGAGCTGTAGCCAATCCGAATGGAAGAGCTACAAACTGGTAATGCCTGTCTAGGAAGGCAAACCTTAGATACCGGTAATGATCTTTGTGAATCGGTATGTGAAGGTAAGCATCCTTTAAATCCACTGTGGTCATGTACTGACCCTTTTGGATCATGGGTAAAATTGTCCGAATAGTCTCCATCTTGAACGATGGAACTCTTAGGAATTTGTTTAGGTTTGAGTAAAACCCTTGTCCCTGTTCCGACCGTGGAACTGGATGGATTACTCCCATTAACAAAAGCTCTTGTACGCAGCGTAGAAACGACTCTTTCTTTGTTTGGTTTGTTGACAACCTTGACAGATGAAATCTCTCTCTTGGAGGAGAGTATTTGAAGTCCAGAAGGTATCCCTGAGATATTATCTCTAGCGCCCAGGGATCCTGGACATCTCTTGCCCAAGCCTGGGCGAAGAGAGAAAGTCTGCCCCCCACTAGATCCGATCCCGGATCGGGGGCCCTCAATTCATGCTGTTTTAGGGGCAGCAGCAGGTTTCCTGGCCTGCTTGCCTTTGTTCCAAGACTGGTTAGGTCTCCAGCCTTGTCTGTAGCGAGCAACAGATCCTTCTTGTTTTGGAGCAGAGGAAGTTGATGCTGCTCCTGCTTTGAAATTCCGAAAGGAACGAAAATTAGACTGTCTGGCCTTAGGTTTGGCCCTGTCTTGAGGCAGGGCGTGGCCTTTACCTCCTGTAATGTCAGCGATAATTTCTTTCAAACCAGGCCCAAATAAGGTCTGCCCTTTAAAAGGTATATTAAGTAATTTAGACTTAGAAGTAACATCAGCTGACCAGGATTTTAGCCACAGTGCTCTGCGTGCCTGAATGGCGAATCCTGAATTCTTAGCCGTAAGTTTAGTTAAATGTACTACGGCCTCCGAAATGAATGAATTAGCTAGTTTAAGGACTCTAAGCTTGTCCGTAATGTCATCCAGAGTAGCTGAATTAATGGTCTCTTCCAGCGACTCAAACCAGAATGCCGCCGCAGCCGTGACCGGCGCAATGCATGCAAGGGGTTGCAATATAAAACCTTGTTGAACAAACATTTTCTTAAGGTAACCCTCTAACTTTTTATCCATTGGATCTGAAAAGGCACAGCTATCCTCCACCGGGATAGTGGTACGCTTAGCTAAAGTAGAAACTGCTCCCTCCACCTTAGGGACCGTCTGCCATAAGTCCCGTGTGGTGGCGTCTATTGGAAACATTTTTCTAAATATCGGAGGGGGTGAGAACGGCACACCGGGTCTATCCCACTCTTTAGTAATAATTTCAGTTAGTCTTTTAGGTATAGGAAAAACGTTGGTACTCGTTGGTACCGCAAAATATTTATCCAACCTACACATTTTCTCTGGTATTGCAACTGTGTTACAATCATTCAGAGCCGCCAACACCTCCCCTAGTAATACACGGAGGTTCTCCAGCTTAAATTTAAAATTTGAAATATCTGAATCCAATCTGTTTGGATCAGAACCGTCAGCCGCAGACAGAAGCTCTCCGTCCTCATGTTCTGCAAGCTGTGACGCAGTATCTGACATGGCCCTAGTATTATCAGCGCACTCTGTTCTCACCCCAGAGTGATCACGCTTGCCTCTTAGTTCTGGTAATTTAGCCAAAACTTCAGTCATAACAGTAGCCATATCTTGTAATGTTATCTGTAATGGCCGCCCAGATGTACTGGGCGCCACAATATCGCGCACCTCCCGAGCGGGAGATGCAGGTACTGACACGTGAGGAGTTAGTCGGCATAACTCTCCCCTCGCTGTTTGGTGAAATTTGTTCAATTTGTACAGATTGACTTTTATTTAAAGTAGCATCAATACAGTTAGTACATAAATTTCTATTGGGCTCCACTTTGGCATTGGAACAAATAACACAGGTATCTTCCTCTGAATCAGACATGTTTAACACACTAGCAAATAAACTTGCAACTTGGAATACAATTCTAGTAAAATATTATGAAAAACGTACTGTGCCTATAAGAAGCACAGAAGATTTATGACAGTTGAAAATTAATAAACTGAAACAGTTATAGCATCAATCCTTGTAAACAACACAACTTTAGCAAAGGTTTGTTCCCATTAGCAAAGACAACTAACTCTGATAGCAGAAAAAAAAATTACAGAATAAACGTTTTTTATCACAGTCAACTACAATCTCACAGCTCTGCTGTGAGAATTACCTCCCTCAAAACAAGTTTTGAAGACCCCTGAGTTCTGTAGAGATGAACCGGATCATGCAGGAAATACAAAGAGCTGCTGACTGAAATTTTTTGATGCGTAGCAAAAGCGCCAAAAAACGGCCCCTCCCCCTCACACACAACAGTGAGAGAGATCAGAAACTGTCAGAAATTAGATCAAGCAACTGCCAAGTGGAAAAATAGTGCCTCAGAAAATGAAAACGATTTTACATTCCAGCAAAAACGTTTAACATAAATTAAGAGTTATTAAAAAGCCTGTTGCTAGTCCCTGCAAAATAGGCTAAAGTTTTATGTACACAGTGTAATTCCAGTGAAGTACCATTCCCCAGAATACTGAAGTGTAAAATATACATACATGACATTATATCGGTATGGCAGGATTTTCTCATCAATTCCATTGTCAGAAAATAAAAGCTGCTACATACCTCTTTGCAGATTAATCTGCCCGCTGTCCCCTGATCTGAAGTTTACCTCTCCTCAGATGGCCGAGAAACAGCAATATGATCTTAACTACTCCGGCTAAAATCATAGTAAAAACTCTGGTAGATTCTTCTTCAAACTCTGCCAGAGAGGTAATAACACACTCCGGTGCTATTATAAAATAATAAACTTTTGATTGAAGATATAAAACTAAGTATAATCACCATAGTCCTCTCACACATCCTATCTAGTCGTTGGGTGCAAGAGAATGACTGGGAGTGACGTAGGGGGGAGGAGCTATATGCAGCTCTGCTGGGTGAATCCTCTTGCACTTCCTGTTGGGGAGGAGTAATATCCCAGAAGTAATGATGACCCGTGGACTGATCACACTTAACAGAAGAAAAACAATTTTACAGTGTACTGTCCCTTTAATGAGAATTTTGTAAGCCGCTATATTTGTTTTAGCAATTCTGCAATAAACTACCTGCATATGATTGAATCCTTGCATGTACGGTTCATTTGTGGTTTTGACATTATCCCGCAGTTATATATATCTAAGATATTAGATTGAATAGGTAATATTTTGAGTGCTGAAATCCCCTACTTTAGTCATGGTATCTCATATAGCTCTACCATGCTTTCTTCTCTATAGTGTCTGGAATTATTAAATTTTAAAGGGGTCAGCACCACGTTTTACTTCAGCTGAAGCCGAGTCAATCGATTTATATAAATTCAGAATAAATGTTCCTATTATTCTTATATTAAGAAGGGTCCTGATATTTTATGTGTCTCTTCCACAACTTTAAATTTATAATATATATATATATATATATATATCCAGAAATCACTCACTAGACAGCCTGTTTCGTTCTTTCTGGAACTCATAAGTTGGAGATAGATTTCTGGTTGCTGCATTAGTAAAGCTATTTTCATGGTTATTGCTGCAATAACAGAATTTATGCTTACCTGATAAATAACTTTCTCTTGCGGTGTATCCAGTCCACAGATTCATCCTTTACTTGTGAGATATTCTCATTCCCTACAGGAAGTGGCAAAGAGAGCACACAGCAGAGCTGTCCATATAGCTCCCCCTCTAGCTCCACCCCCCCAGTCATACGACCAAAGGTTAGGAAGAAAAAGGAGAAACCATAGGGTGCAGTGGTGACTGTAGTTTAAACAAATTTTTTTTACCTGACATAAATGCCAGGGCGGGCTGTGGACTGGATACACTGCAAGAGAAAGTAATTTATCAGGTAAGCATAAATTCTGTTTTCTCTTGCAAGGTGTATCCAGTCCACGGATTCATCCTTTACTTGTGGGATACCAATACCAAAGCTTTAGGACACGGATAAAGGGAGGGAACAAGGCAGGTACCTTAAACGGAAGGCACCACTGCTTGTAAAACCTCTCTCCCAAAAATAGCCTCCGAAGAAGCAAAAGTATCGAATTTGTAAAATTTTGAAAAAACATAATTTATGCTTACCTGATAAATTTATTTCTCTTGTAGTGTAGTCAGTCCACGGGTCACCCATTACTTATGGAATATATCTCTTCCTAACAGGAAGCTGCAAGAGGATCACCCAAGCAGAGCTGCTATATAGCTCCTCCCCTCACATGTCATATCCAGTCATTCGACCAAAACCAGACGAGAAAGGAGAAACCATAGGGTGCAGTGGTGACTGGAGTTTAATTAAAATTTAGATCTGCCTTAAAGACAGGGCGGGCCGTGGACTGACTACACTACAAGAGAAATACATTTATCAGGTAAGCATAAATTATGTTTTCTCTTGTTAAGTGTAGTCAGTCCACGGGTCATCCATTACTTATGGGATACCAATACCAAAGCTAAAGTACACGGATGAAGGGAGGGACAAAGCAGGAACATTAAACAGAAGGAACCACTGCCTGAAGTACCTTTCTCCCAAAAACAGCCTCCGAAGAAGCAAAAGTGTCAAATTTGTAAAATTTTGAAAAAGTGTGAAGTGAAGACCAAGTTGCAGCCTTGCAAATCTGTTCAACAGAGGCCTCATTTTTAAAGGCCCAGGTGGAAGCCACAGCTCTAGTAGAATGAGCTGTAATCCTTTCAGGAGGCTGCTGTCCAGCAGTCTCATAGGCTAAACGTATTATGCTACGAAGCCAAAAAGAGAGAGGTAGCCGAAGCCTTTTGACCTCTTCTCTGTCCAGAGTAAACGACAAACAGGGAAGAAGTTTGACGAAAATCTTTAGTTGCCTGCAAATAGAACTTCAGGGCACGGACTACGTTCTGGCGAGAAGCCATGAGATCCATATCTGGTTTGCCCCAACGATGAATCAGTTGAGCAAAGACCTCCGGATGAAGTTCCCACTCCCCCGGATGAAAAGCCTGGCGACTTAGAAAATCCGCCTCCCAGTTCTCCACGCCTGGGATGTAAATCGCTGACAGGTGGCAAGAGTGAGACTCTGCCCAGCGAATTATCTTTGAGACTTCCAACATCACTAGGGAACTTCTGGTTCCCCCTTGATGGTTGATGTAAGCCACAGTCGTGATGTTGTCCGACTGAAATCTGATGAACCTCAGAGTTGCTAACTGAGGCCAAGCTAGGAGAGCATTGAATATTGCTCTTAATTCCAGAATATTTATTGAGAGGAGTTTCTCCTACCGAGTCCATAATCCCTGAGCCTTCAGGGAGTTCCAGACTGCGCCCCAGCCTAGAAGGCTGGCGTCTGTTGTTACAATCGTCCAATCTGGCCTGCGAAAGGTCATCCCCTTGGACAGATGTGGCCGAGAAAGCCACCATAGAAGAGAATCTCTGGTCTCTTGATCCAGATTTAGTAGGGGGACGAATCTGAGTAATCCCCGTTCCACTGACTTAGCATGCACAATTGCAGCGGTCTGAGATGCAGGCGCGCAAATGGTACTATGTCCATTGCCGCTACCATTAAGCCGATTACTTCCATGCACTGAGCTACTGACGGGTGTGGAATGGAATGAAGGACACGGCAAGCATTTAGAAGTTTTGATAACCTGGCCTCTGTCAGGTAAATTTTCATCTCTACAGAATCTATAAGAGTCCCTAGAAAGGGAACTCTTGTAAGTGGTAATAGAGAACTCTTTTCCACGTTCACCTTCCACCCATGCGACCTCAGAAATGCCAGAACTATCTCTGTATGAGACTTGGCAGTTTGAAAACTTGACGCTTGTATCAGAATGTCGTCTAGGTACGAGTCACCGCTATGCCTCGCGGTCTTAGTACCGCCAGAAGTGAGCCCAGAACTTTTGTAAAGATTCTTGGAGCCGTAGCTAATCCGAAGGGAAGAGCTACAAACTGGTAATGCCTGTCTAGGAAAGCAAATCTTAAGTACCAATAATGATCCTTGTGAATCGGTATGTGAAGGTAGGCATCCTTTAAGTCCACTGTGGTCATGTACTGACCCTCTTGGATCATGGGAAGGATGGTTCGAATAGTTTCCATTTTGAATGATGGAACTCTTAGAAATTTGTTTAGGATTTTTAAGTCCAAGATTGGTCTGAAGGTTCCCTCTTTCTTGGGAACCACAAATAGATTTGAATAGAATCCTTGCCCGTGTTCCGTCCGCGGAACTGGGTGGATCACCCCCATTAGTAAGAGGTCTTGTACACAGCGTAGAAAAGCCTCTTTCTTTATTTGGTTTGCTGATAACCTTGAAAGATGAAATCTCCCTCGTGGAGAAGTTTTGAAGTCCAGGAGATATCCCTGAGATATGATCTCCAACGCCCAGGGATCCTGGACATCTCTTGCCCAAGCCTGGGCGAAGAGAGAAAGTCTGCCCCCCACTAGATCCGTTTCCGGATAGGGGGCCCTCTCTTCATGCTGTCTTAGGGGCAGCAGCAGGTTTCTTGGCCTGCTTGCCCTTGTTCCAGGACTGGTTAACTTTCCAGCCCTGCCTGTAACGAGCAACAGCTCCTTCCTGTTTTGGAGCGGAGGAAGTTGATGCTGCTCCTGCCTTGAAGTTACGAAAGACACGAAAATTAGACTGTTTGGCCTTTGATTTGGCCCTGTCCTGAGGTAGAGCATGGCCCTTACCTCCCGTAATGTCAGCTATAATTTCTTTCAAGCCGGGCCCGAATAAGGTCTGCCCTTTGAAAGGAATATTAAGCAATTTAGATGTCACGTCAGCTGACCAGGATTTAAGCCATAGCGCTCTGCGCGCTTGGATGGCGAATCCGGAGTTCTTAGCCGTAAGTTTGGTTAAATGTACGACGGCATCAGAAACAAAATGCGTTAGCTAGCTTAAGTGCTTTAAGCTTGTTCATAATTTCATCCAATGGAGCTGTGCGAATGGCCTCTTCCAGAGACTCAAACCAGAATGCCGCCGCAGCAGTGACAGGCGCAATGCATGCAAGGGGCTGTAAGATAAAACCTTGTTGAACAAACATTTTCTTAAGGTAACCCTCTAATTTCTTATCCATTGGATCTGAAAAGGCACAACTATCCTCCACCGGGATAGTGGTACGCTTAGCTAAAGTAGAAACTGCTCCCTCCACCTTAGGGACCGTCTGCCATAAGTCTCGTGTGGTGGCGTCTATAGGAAACATTTTCCTAAATATGGGAGGAGGGGAAAAATGCACACCAGGTCTATCCCACTCCTTGCTAATAATCTCTGTAAGCCTTTTAGGTATAGGAAAAACGTCAGTACACACCGGTACCGCATAGTATCTATCCAACCTACATAATTTTTCTGGAATTGCAACCGTGTTACAATCATTCAGAGCCGCAAATACCTCCCCTAGCAATATGCGGAGGTTCTCAAGCTTAAATTTAAAATTAGAAATCTCTGAATCCAGTCTCCCTGGATCAGATCCGTCACCCACAGAATGAAGCTCTCCGTCTTCATGTTCTGCAAACTGTGACGCAGTATCTGACATGGCTCTCACCTCATCCGCGCGCTCTGTCCTTAACCCAGAGCTATCGCGCTTGCCTCTTAATTCTGGCAATTTAGATAATACTTCTGTCATAACAGTAGCCATGTCTTGCAAAGTGATTTGTAAGGGCCTCCCTGATGTACTTGGCGCCACAAAATCACGCACCTCCTGAGCGGGAGGCGAAGGTACTGACACGTGAGGAGAGTTAGTCGGCATAACTTCCCCCTCGTTGTCTGGTGATAATTTCTTTACATGTAAAGATTGACTTTTATTTAAAGTAACATCAATGCAATTAGTACACAAATTTCTATTGGGCTCCACATTGGCCTTTAAACATAGTGAACTCAACAAAGACAAATGAGGTGCACAGACAGCCGGTGGTAAGTTCCAGTTTCTTTTATTGCAAATAAAAAATCTTTGTCCCAACAAGAGTATAGGATTCACAAGCTGTGCAGAAGTTGGAGATTGCTTCACTTCAGTGACTGATTGCTGACATGTTTCGGCAATTAAGCCGTAATCGTAGCTACAGTCTCAGGTGAACACCAGTCCTATATACTGGTTCCTATTACCTGATTGGTTAAAGGATAATTAAAACCATACCTGGAGTGAAGCTATATCCAACCCTTCTCAAATTAGATATAACAGGATAACATTTGTCCCATATCAAAAATCTGTGATATATACATTCATTTGTGAACTATAGTCTAAAACAATCAACTCTATATAAATGAGAATGAAATAAACTTAACACTGTTTGGAAGGTAAATCCTACTATAATATAATCTAAACAAAGAGTCACATCAATGCTTGTTAGTACATTTGTTAACTAGAGGGAAATAACAATTTTTCCAAATACCTCTTTCTACCTTATTCAATGAATATGTGTACAAATTTTATTAACAAGTACATATGAACTAACATAGTGAAAATCTAACTCAATGTTAAAATGCATACAGCTTACACACATACCTGAATATATGCAAATGATATTTTGTTAAATGTATAGATATTTCTATCTCTATAGTCTATACTGTAAAATACAGGTATGTGAAGAAAGCAGTGTTGTAATTACATATTTTGGAGCTAAAGAATGGAAACACAGACCCAGGACCAGAACTTTTATTCCCAGAAATTTATTAGGTCAAATTCTGAATTTAACCCTTCTGGTCCTGAGTCTGTGTATCCAAAATACCTCTCTTTTTTCGAGCAGTCTCTCTCTGTCACCTCCTCTCTTGTTCGTTTTGACCTGTTCTATAATTGTCCATCTAAATGACTTAATACTTGTTTGATGACAGGTTTTAAAATGCTGAAACATAGTGAACAAAGAGATTCATCTGAGTCAGACATGTTTAAACAGACTAGCAATGAGACTAGCAAGCTTGGAAATACTTTTCTAAATAAATTTACAAGCAATATAAAAAACGCTACTGTGCCTTTAAGAAGCACAAAAAGCTGTCACAGTTGAAATAACAATGAACCAAAATAGTTATAGCAACCAATTTTTCACAGTAAATGTATTAAGTTAGCAAAGGATTGCACCCACCAGCAAATGGATGATTAACCCCTTAATACCCAAAAACGGATAACAATTTAATAATTAACGTTTTTATCACAGTCAAAACACACTGTCACAGGTCTGCTGTGACTGATTACCTCCCTCAAAATGAATTTTGAAGACCCCTGAGCTCTCTAGAGACGATCTGGATCATGGAGGATGAAGTAGACAGATTGTTACTGAATTTTTACTGCGCAAAAAAGCGCTAAAATAGGCCCCTCCCACTCATATTACAACAGTGGGGAAGCTCAGATAACTGTTTCTATGCAGAAAACAAAGATGGCCATGTGGTAAAAATCATGCCCCAATAAGTTTTATCACCAAGTACCTCACAAAAAACGATCAACATGCCAGTAAACGTTTTAAACATACATTTGAAAAGTTATGAAGTGTTATTAATAAGCCTGCTACCAGTCGCTTTTACTGCGGTTAAGGCTCATACATTATTTCATTATTAACAGTATTTTCAGAGTCAATTCCATTCCTTAGAAAAATACATTCAGTGTACACACACTCATCAGCCTAATACCAGTCGCTATCACTGCATTTAAGGCTGAACTTACGTTACATTGGTATCAGCAGTATTTTCTCAGTCAATTCCATTCCTCAGAAAAATAATTTACTGCACATACCTCGTTTGCAGGGGGGCCCTACATGCTATTCCCCTTTTCTGAAGTTACCTCACTCCTCAGATGAGAACAGCCAGTGGATCTTAGTTACGTCTGCTAAGATCATAGAAAACGCAGGCAGATTCTTCTTCTAATGCTGCCTGAGAACAAACAGCACACTCCGGTGCCATTTAAAATAACAAACTTTTGATTGAAGAAATAAACTAAGTTAAAAAACACCACAGACCTCTCACAGCGACCTATCTTTAGTTAGGCTGCAAGAGAATGACTGAATATGACATTTGAGGGGAGGAGCTATATAGCAGCTCTGCTTGGGTGATCCTCTTGCAGCTTCCTGTAAGGAAGAGATATATTCCATAAGTAATGGATGACCCGTGGACTGACTACACTTAACAAGAGAAAGTATGCAGTGAAGACCAAGTCGCTGCCTTACAAATCTGTTCAACAGAAGCCTCGTTTTTAAAAGCCCATGTGGAAGCCACTGCTCTGGTAGAATGAGCTGTAATAGTTTCAGGAGGCTGCTGGCCAGCAGTCTCATAGGCCAAACGGATGATGCTTTTCAGCCAAAGGGTAAGAGAGGTAGCAGTCGCTTTCTGACCTCTCCTCTTACCAGAATAGATAACAAACAAGGAAAATGTTTGTCTGAAATCCTTAGTTGCTTGCAAATAGAACTTTAGAGCACGAACTACATCAAGATTGTGCAACAGACGTTCCTTCTTCGAAGAAGGATTAGGACACAGGGAAGGAACAACTATTTCCTGGTTAATATTCTTATTAGAAACCACTTTAGGAAGGAAACCAGGTTTGGTACGCAAAACTACCTTATCTGCGTGGAACCCCAAGTAAGGTGAATCACACTGTAAGGCAGATAATTCTGAGACTCTTCGAGCAGAAGAGATAGCTACCAAAAACAAAACTTTCCAAGATAACAACTTAATATCGATGGAATGTAAAGGTTCAAACGGAACCCCTTGAAGAACTGAAAGAACTAGATTTAGACTCCATGGCGGAGCCACCTTTTTATAGACAGGCTTGATTCTGACTAAGGCCTGTGCAAACGCTTGAACGTCTGGAACCTCTGCCAGACGCTTGTGTAAAAGGATAGACAGAGCAGTTATCTGTCCTTTTAAAGAACTAGCTGACAATCCTTTCTCCAAACCTTCTTGGAGAAAAGACAATATCCTGGGAATCCTAATCTTACTCCATGAGTAACCCTTGGATTCACACCAACAAAGATATTTCCGCCATATCTTATGGTAGATTTTCCTGGTGGCAGGCTTTCTCGCCTGAATCAGGGTATCTATAACTGACTAAGAGAAACCACGCTTTGATAGAATTAAGGTTCAATCTCCAAGCAGTCAGACGTAGATAAATTAGATTTGGATGCTTGAATGGACCCTGAATTAGAAGATCCTGCCTCATTGTCCATGGTGGGACAGATGACATGTCCACTAGGTCTGCATACCAAGTCCTGCGTGGCCACGCAGGCGCTATCACAATCACAGAAGCCTTCTCCTGCTTGATTCTGGTGACCAAACGAGGGAGAAGGGGAAAGGGTGGGAAAACATAAACCAGATTGAAGGACCAAAGCGCTGCTAGAGCATCTATCAATGCCGCCTTGGGGTCCCGGCCCTGTAGAGAGGAAGTTTGGTGTTCTGACGGGACGCCATCAGATCCAACTCTGGAGTGCCCCATAGCTGAGTCAGCTGTGCAAATACCTCCGGGTGGAGTTTCCACTCCCCCCTCTACCTTAGGGACCGTCTGCCACGAGTCCCGCATGGGGTCAGTTACGGGGAACATTTTCTTAAAAATAGCGGGGGGGGGGGGGGGGGGGGGGGGGAGGAAACAAAAGGGACACCTGGTCTATCCCACTCCTTAGTAACAATATCCGCAACCCTCTTAGGGACCAGAAACGCATCAGTGTATACAGGGACCTCTAGGTACTTGTCCATTTTACACAATTTCTCTGGGACCACCATAGGGTCACAATCATCCAGAGTAGCTAATACCTCCCTGAGCAATACGCGGAGGTGTTCCAATTTAAATGCTAATGTATCTGAATCTGCCTGATGAGAAACCTTTCCTGAATCGGAAATTTCTCCCTCAGACATCAAGTCCCTCACTCCCACTTCAGAGCGTTGTGAGGGTACATCAGATAAGGCTACCAAAGCTTCAGATTGCTCATAATCTGTTCTTAAAACAGAGCTATCACGCTTTGCAGGAAAAACTGGCAGTTTAGATAGGAAGGCCGCAAGGGAGTTATCCATGACTGCCGCTAGTTGTTGCAATGTAATAGGGGCAGACGCACTAGAGGTACTAGGCATCGCTTGAGCAGGCGTAACTGGTTGTGACACATGGGGAGAGGTAGACATTCTATCCTCATTACCTTCAGTCTGAAAATCATCTAGGGCCACATTTTTAAGTGCAACAATATGATCTTTAAAGTGTATAGACATATTACTGCAATTGGGACACCATGGCTTCTAAACACATTGAACAAGGACTTTCCTTGGTCTCAGACATGTTTAACAGACTAGTAATATGTACAAAGCACACAATTTTACAAAACAGTGAAAAATGCAGCAATTCTTTTGAAATTTTCACAGTATGTACCTAAAGCCTTAATAAGATTGCACCACAAGTTTCAAAACGATTAACCCCTTAATGCCCGAACCGGAACAGCCTAAAGCCAATAACCAGTTAAATTACTACAGAACCTTGCCACAGCTTACTGCTGTGGCCCTACCTTCCCTTAGGGATCAGTTTTGGGGGAATGAAGCTTCTTTAAGGCCCTCAAACAGCAGCAGGACCCTCCATGTGAAGCAGCATGAACTTGTCTTTCAATTCTAACTGCGCATCTGAGGCGCGAAATTAGGCCCCTCCCACTCCAGAGCTATGAGGCCTACAAAAATCACTTCTAAGTGAATAAATTTTAGCCATGTGGATAATAACCCCAGAAAGTACTCAAGTGCTTTAAAAGTGTCTCCCAACGAGTATTTCTTAAGTAAAATAATCAATTGCCCTAAGTTAGTGTCAACCAGCATAATTAGCCCTGTTATGTAAGCATACAATTCTTTACTAAGTCTCAGAACATAGCTTACCCTCCCCACATGGAGATATTGTCAGTCTTCTAGCATTATCTCAGTCTTGTCTAGAATAAATGACTGAACATACCTCACTGCAGTCAAGCCTGCAAACTGTTCCCCCCAACTGAAGTTTTCTGGTACTCCTCAGTCCTGTGTGGGATCAGCAATGGATTTTAGTTACAACATGCTAAAATCATCTTCCTCAGCAGAATTCTTCATCTTTTTTCTGCCAGAGAGTAAATAGTACAAACCGGTACCATTTAAAAATAACAAACTTTTGATTGAAGATAATAAAACTACAATTCTAACACCACATTCACTTTACCCTCCCGTAGAGAGACCCTAGTGCTTAGAGCCGGCAAAGAGAATGACTGGGGGTGGAGCTAGAGGGGGAGCTATATGGACAGCTCTGCTGTGTGCTCTCTTTGCCACTTCCTGTAGGGAATGAGAATATCCCACAAGTAAGGATGAATCAGTGGACTGGATACACCTTGCAAGAGAAAATCCTGTTAAAAGGATCGCTGTGTTAAAACAGTATTTTGAAGCAAAAAAACGGAGAATTTTCATATCCAATTTGCATATCTTACCCAGAATTCTTTTGTGCAATGGTAACATTGTATATTAAGTATTTCTGGGGAAAGGCAAGTGGGGAATTTTGCCTAGATGTGCTAATTTCCTATGCAAATATTTACATTGATTTAATTTTGAGACATGGAGGATTTTAATTTCAGTTTTTTATCACCCCCTCATAATTTTAATGAATTTTGGTTTAACCATGAAAATAGTTTTACCAATGCAGCAACCAGAAATCTCCTACTGATGAGTTCCGAAAAAGAACGAAACAGGCTGTCTAGTGAGTGATTTCAGGTTTGCTGCAATAATCCTGTTAAAAAGGATCGCGGTGTTAAAACAGTATTTTGAAGCAAAAAAACTGAGAATTTGCATATCTTACCCAGAATTCTCTTGTGCATTGGTAACATTGTATATTAAGTATTTCTGGGAAAAAGCAAGTGGGGAATCTTGAGTTTGTGTGTGTGTGTATATCAGATTGTGTTTGTGTATTTCTGCAATTTTAAAAAATACAGTACAAGTATTGCAAACAGTTTTTAAAAATGTATTAATATCTATGGGGGGGGGGGCGGCTCATCTTGAACATTTCGCCAAAGGGGAGGCCCACTGTCAGACTTTGAGTATTAATGGGGTCCCTAGGTCCCTAGGGCAGTGGTTTTCAGACTCTTACTCCTGAGAGGGTAAACAGGGGCAGAGAGAGATTTGAGAGGCAAATTGAAAGTGGAGAAAAAGATATAGTAAAGAAAGAGTCGAAAGAGGAAAAAAAAAAAAAAAAAGGAGTAAAGAGACAAAGAGAGTGTAAAGTAGCTATCATGTCCGCCAGACATCGATAAATGCGGAGCTGCGATCTTAAAGGGACACTGAACCCAATTTTTTTATTTTGTGATTCAGATAGAGAATGCAATTTAAGCAACTTTCTAATTTTCTCCTATTATCAAATTTTCTTCATTCTCTTGGTATGTTTATTTGTAAAGCAATTATGTAAGTTTGGATGCCGGGCCATTTTTGGGGAACAACCTGGGTTGTTCTTGCTGATTGGTATATAAATTCACCAACCAATAAAACACGTGCTGTCCAGGGTACTGAACCAAAAATTGTCTGGCTCCTTAGCTTAGATGCCTTCTTTTTCAAATAAAGATAGCAAGAGAATGAAGAAAAATTGATAATAGGAGTAAATTAGAAAGTTGCTTAAAATTGCATGCTCTATCTGAATCACGAAAGAAAAAAAATGTGGGTTGTGTCCCTTTAAGACCGCTGCTTCTTAAGCTTGCGCGGTAACAGCTGCATATAGCAGCATAATAAATGGGCCCCATGGCCTGAGAGAGAAGGGAGTGAGTAAAAAGGGAGATTGAAGAGAGAGACAAAAGATAGATTAAAAATAGTTAAAAAAACATTTTTTCCAGGTCTGCTATGACCTCACATTAATGTCAACACTCTGCATTCTCTCAGTTTTAACAACTTCCTTTTTCTGTCCAGCTGTTGTCTTCCCTAGAACCCTAGTTGATGATGTTGCTAAATGCTATGCACTTGTTAATTTATTCCTGCATATAGCACGATTTAATTTATGGTATGAAAAGCAAAATTTATGAGTGCCTAGGACAGCACAAAACTTAAAATGAAAGTCAATCCTAGCGTTTTACAAACGCCATGGTTGACTTTGAAACAAATAAAGGGGACTTTCATTCATGAAGTATAAGGTACTTCGTGTAGAAAGCTCCTTTATTTGTTTCAATCGATCGCCGTTTTTAGCTGCTACAGCAGCCTACGGCTAAAAATTTTTTTTGCTAAAAAGGTGACGTTTTCACCTCCTAGCCAATAGCCGTGCGGTAAATCCGGCTTGGCGCCCATGGGATCCGGATTTACTGCACGGCTATTGGCTTAGAGGTGAAAACGTCACCTCTTAGCAAAAATTTTTTTTAGCCATGGGCTGCTGTAGCAGCTAAAAACGGCGATCGATTCAATCAAATAAAGGAGCTTTCTACACGAAGTACCTTATACTTCATGAATGAAAGTCCCCTTTATTTGTTTCAAAAGTCAACCATGTGTTTGTGCTGTCCTAGGCACTCATAAATTTGCTTTTCATACCATAAATTAAGAGTGCCTAGGAAAGAACAAAACGTAAAATGAAAGTCAATCCTAGCGTTTTACAAACGCCATGGTTGACTTTTGAAACAAATAAAGGGGACTTTCATTCATGAAGTATAAGGTACTTTGTGTAGAAAGCTCCTTTATTTGTTTCAATTGATCGCCGTTTTTAGCCGCTACAGCAGCCCACGGCTAAAAAATTTTTTGCCAAGAGGTGACGTTTTCACCTCTTAGCCAATAGCCGTGCGGTTAATCCGGCTTGGCACCCATGGGATCCGGATTTACCGCACACCTCATATATTATTTTTTTAATTTAAGCATACTGCCTACTCGTCCCAATAGCTTTGCTAGCATTAAAATTGCATGCTCTAACAAATTACAGCATGTAATTTTACCATTACTATGGCCATTTAAAGCCATTCCTTTGCTATATCTAAAAACTTAATTAAAATCGTGCAACAGATTTTTTTTTCTGCAAAATTGATTATTCTGTACATATCCACACACATAATCGATTATGAAAATAGTTGTCGAATCTCATAATAGATTAGTTGGTCTGTTCACAACACCAGCTGCTTCACTCCAATGAACTCCTGCACATGATATTGTGTTTTATGGTTATGTCCTTAGCCTAAAGGACGTCTACTTTTCACTTTTTCAGGACAGTATACGTTTACAAATACCCCTGGCTTATGTGAACCCAGATATAATAGTAATCGTTTGGATTGTTTATATTAAATCTGATGATTTGGAACTATGCTTTTCATGATATAGTGCCAAGCTTGTTATTTACACCGAGCCCCTAGATTGATGGGAGTTATTTAACCCTTTAAGGACACAGCTTTCAGTTTGCTCAATTGTTTTATGACGGAAAAATTCCGTCATATGTCCTTAAGAGGTTAAATTGATGTACACTATTATCTGTTTGCCCAATTATTAGCGTATTGCTTGCTATTGCCGATTATATGTACTCTATAAATAAATGTGTAAGCTTTGTCCTGTTATTGATATATAGTTCTTTTGATTTGTTTTTTATATTTTTAATAAATTGTGATAATATGTACCAGAGTTAACCTTTATTTGTTTTTTATATTTTTAATAAATTGTGATATGTACCAGAGTTAACCTTTATAAGTATATATATATATAAATATATATATATTTTTAGAGCAGACTAGATATTTTCCCCTAACCTTATAGCTCGTTATTTACCATTGCATAGATATTTAAGATATGTTTTATGTTAGAATGAAGTTAAGGGTATTGAGAGGGCCCTTGCCCAGGTGAAAAACACTTTTCATTGATGAAGAGCTAACAAAGATAAATATCCCACTTTGGTGAAATTGGCAAAACCCTACTTATACTTCTCAAGCACCTGAACACCATCTGAGTGCCTTTTCTCTGCTGCAGGAAATATAGCTGCAAACAGAGAACCAGCCTTAGCCAGAAGCATGTGGACATGTTGAGATTTTTGCATTTCAATGCAAAGTTTCTGAAAGAGTGAATTACAGAATGTTATTAACAGTGATAGTCTAACTCTTTCTAGTTCTACCTCTTTTCAAACAGTTTTTTTGTTTTGTTCTATTATAAAAATGTGCTCTGCTGCTTAAAAATTGGACAAACAGTTGTGTTAATGTAAAGTTTTAGTCTGAAGTTTATATTTGTAACACTCAGTATGTTGATTTTATTTAAAATATAGGAAACAATTAGATTCTATTTTTATCCATTAATTGAAAAAATATTCGGCCTAGAGCTGCAACAACTAATTGTCATAATCGATTATGAAAATAGTTGTCAACGAATCTCATAATCGATTAATCGGTTTGCAATTAGTTGGTCTGTGCACAACACCAGCTGATTCACTCCAATGAGCTCCTGCACATGATATTGTGTTTTATGGTTAGGTCCTTAGCCTAAAGGACGTCTACAGACGTCTACTTTTCACTTTTTCAGGACAGTATACGTTTACAACTACCCCTGGCTTATGTGCAAACCAGATATAATAGTCATCATTTGGATTGTTTATATTAAATCAGGTGATTTGGATCTATGCTTTTCATGATATAGTGCCAAGCTTTACACCTAGCCCCTAGATTGATGGGAGTTATTTAAATTGATGTGCACTATTAGCTGTTTGCACAATTATTAGCATATTGCTTGCTATTGCTGATTATATGTACTGTATAAATAAATGTGTAAGGCTTGGTCCGGTTATTGATATACAGTACTTAGCGCTTTTGATTTTGTTTTTTTATTGTTTTTTATATTTTTAATAAATTGTGATAATATGTGCCAGATTCAACCTTTATAAGTGTATATCCGTTATTTTTAGAGTGGACTAGATATTTCCCCTAACCTTATAGCTGGTTATTTACCATTGCATATAGATATTCAAGATATTTTTATGTTAGAATGAAGTCAAGGGTTACTTTATTGAGATGCCCCTTGCCAAGGTAGAAAACACTTAGCATTGGTGAAGAGCTAAAAAAGATAAATATCCCACTTTGGTGAAATTGGCAAAACCCTACTTATACACCTCAACAGCCTTTTCTCTGCTGCAGGAAATATAGCTGCAAACAGAGAACCAGCCTTAGCCAGAAGCATGTGGACATGTTGAGATTTTTGCATTTCAATGCAAAGTTTCTGAAAGAGTGAATAACAGAATGTTATTAACAGTGATAGTCTAACTCTTTCTAGTTCTACCTCTTTTCAAACAGTTTGTGGTTTTGTTTAATTATAATGTGGATTTTATTTAAAACATAGAAAACTATTATTGATTCTCTTTTTATCCGATTAGTCGATTAATCGAAAAAATAATCGGTCGATTAATCGATTATGAAAATAATCGTTAGTTGCAGCCCTAATTCGGCCGATTAATCGATTATGAAAATAATCGTTGGTTACAGTCCTAAATATATATATATATATATATATAAGTTCAAAAGGTATATGCACTCTTGCCACCGTCCTGCAACTGCCAGGGTGCTCTTAAGAAGTGTAAGCAACAGGAACAAGATGAAGCACTCACTGAACTTTAGATCACTGTGTACAAAATGTTTATTTGTGACGTTTCGGGACCTCAAAAACGTCCCTTCTTCTGATAACCCGAGAATCCAAATGTACAGACTTATAAAGGCCTGTAAAACCCTCCCCCACTGCAGTCACCAATCACTGGAGACCGAGTGCAAAGAAACAAGGGGCTATATCATATAGATAGCCCAAATGTGAAACATAACTCTTTGGTACAACAGAGCATATGTAACAAACTAACTTGTGTGTTAATACAATCAAATAAACTAAGATATTGCAAAAAGAACAGTGTGTATTTCTAAGACGTGGTACGAGATCCCACTTTCTACCCGCTCCCTAAATCAGTGGGTCCCCAGTGAATCACTAACATGGAACAGTCCACAACCTAACACACCCTATTGGCTAGAACAAACTGCATCACCCCCTGTGGTAGTCATAGTTACTATTGTAAACAAAAACAGCCCAACCGGGAATCGTCCACCTTGCTGTATGTGCAATCTTACAGCCTCCGGGTAGATCTCACTTCATAGCGAATATGAAGACTCATCACCCTACCCGGATGTATTACGCTGTGGTTATAATCAGATAAACCAAATACAACAGCCGTTCGGTTGCGGGACCAGCTGTCCCACCACAACATAGAGCACCCACTCGCGTAGACTGAGTCAGGGGTACCTCCCCCCTCGATCGTGATAGGTGCATCGCCGTCACACCTCTATTCAAATAGGTTAGGAAGGTATTGACCTCACCAGTAGCAACACGGTCACTACACATAGAACAACATACCTCCTAACGGTATCAATGTGTCTCCGATCAAGCAGAGGAGAACGAGACCCAGCGTTTCGTATAACTTTTTATGTTAACAATATGAGCCACAGCTTAACATATGTCTCTCTTATCGACATCTCGTGCTTGCCAACCCAACATCAGGCGTTCATGTTGTTGGGTTGGCAAGCACGAGATTTCGTACCACGTCTTAGAGATACACACTGTTGTTTTTGCAATATCTTAGTTTATTTGATTGTATTAACACACAAGTTAGTTTGTTACATATGTTCTGTTGTACCAAAGCGTTATGTTTCACATTTGGGCTATCTATATGGTATAGCCCCTTGTTTCTTTGCACACGGTCTCCAGTGATTGGTGACCGCAGTGGGGGAGGGTTTTACAGGCCTTTATAAGTTTGTTTCTTTTATAAGCTTGATAGAATGTCCCTTTAAACTCAAAATTTCCCCCATTTGATGTAATTTTGCTCAAAATGTAGATTTTCTAATTCAGATAGAAATGCCCACTGTTGACTTCTTAATCCCAGCCCTTGCATAACTATGCTCTTTACACTAACAATATGATTGTGGCTAGTTTATCAGTTGCAGGATCAAGCCCTGATTGACTCAACTAAACAAGAAGTGGTGAGTAGTGTTCAGCTATTGAAAAACTATGGCAGCAAACAAGTTAATTGTTTACACTTGGCTGATATATTATTATATAGCAATGCAAAAGAATTGTCTTGTAATTACAAAATGTTTGCAGTCCTTTAAAATCCCCTAAAATTAGTGTAATTACTACTAAAACAACCTATGTCGTACTTTCATAATTTCACTAATTTTCCCAGAGCTCCTGTAATTTTACACAGAAAATTGTGTTTTTCACAGCCCACGGAGAAGCTTGATTGCATCCTCCAGTATCCAAATTCTAACTCTGCAACATGCTACAGATCAGTTGCTGGAGTAGTGCTGACCCCCTTCCAATGAGGCTTTTCTCCTTTGGCCAATAAAAACATTCCCCATAGGGCAAGTATAAACTGAGATTTGCAGCTTCCAACTCACAAATGAAAAAAGCCTTTATTTGCTGAAAGTGAATGTAAATTTTTATGCTAAAGTGCCCGGTTTTTAAAAATTTGATTAAAAACAGGGGCACTTTAATTCATCAAAAGTCACATTTCACTCCTGTTGTGAAAAAAAAAAACGTACCTTTTACTCTTGACAGCAGCTCCAGCTTCCTCCACCCGTCGCAAAGCCTCTTTTCCTGGGTCTAAAATGAGGAATCCAGCTTCCTCCAATCAGGGCATTGAATCAGACACTGATTCCCCCGGCGCGGGGGGGAAAAGAGAGAAGCTGTAGCTGTGATTGGAGGATGACCCATCCATCAATTCTGACATCAGAAATGGCTTGCGACGACCGGAGGAAGCTGGAGCAGCTGTCAAGTTTAAAAGGTAAGTATTTTTTCACAACGCGAGTGAAATTTAAATTTTGATGAATTAAAGGGACAATGAACCCAATTTTTTTTCTTTTGTGATTCAAATAGAGCATGCAATTCTAAGCAACTTTCTAATTTACTCCTATTAATTGTTCTTTGTTCTCTTGCTATCTTTATTTGAAAAATAAGGCATCTAAGCTTTTTTTGGGTTCAGAACTCTGGATAGCACTTTTTTTTTCTGGTGGATACATTTATCCACCAATCAGCAAGAACAACCCAGGTTGTTCACCAAAAATGGGCCGGCATCTAAACTTACATTCTTGCATTTCAAATAAAGATACCAAGAGAATGAAGAAAATTTTTATAATAGGAGTAAATTAGAAAGTTGCTTAAAATGTCATGCTTTATCTAAATCACAAAAGAAAAAAATTGGGTTCAGTGTCCCTTTAAAGGGGCACTAAACTCAAACTGTTTCTTTCGTGCTTCAGGTAGAGAATACAATTTTAAACATTATTCCAATTTAATTATATTATCTAATTTGCTTCATTCTTTAGATATCGTTTGTTGAATAAATAGCAATGCACATGGGTGAGCCAATCACACGAGGCATCTGTGTGCAGCCACCAATCAGCAGCTACTGAGTCTTATCTAGATATGCTTTTCAGCAAAGGATATCACGAAAATTAAGCAATTTGTATAATAGAAGTAAATTAAAAAGTTGTTTAAAAATTACATGCTCTTTCTAAATCATGAAATAAAAAATGTGGGTTTTATGACCCTTTAATGTACCTTTAAAGTGACCCTGTTTTTAATCAATTTTTTTTTTAAAACCGGGCACTTTAGCATCAAATTTACATTCACTTTAACCCCTTAATGACCACAGCAATTTTCCATTTTCTGTCCGTTTGGGACCAGGGCTATTTTTACATTTCTGCGGCGTTTGTGTTTAGCTGTAATTCTCCACTTACTCGTTTACTGTACCCACACATATAATATACCGTTTTTCTCGCCATTAAATGGACTTTCTAAAGATACTATTATTTTTATCATATCTTATTTCTATAAATTTTTTATAAAATGCGAGGGGAAAAAAAAACAAAAACACACCTTTTCTAACTTTGACCCCCAAAATCTGTTACATATCTACAACCACCAAAAAACACCCATGCAAAATAATTTCTAAATTTTATCCTGAGTTTAGAAATACTCAAGGTTTACATGTTCTTTGCAAGTTATAGGGCCATAAATACAAGTAGCACTTTGCCATTTCCAAACCACTTTTTTTCAAAATTAAAGCTAGTTACATTGGAACACTGATATCTGTCAGGAATCCCTGAATATCCCAAAGTATTGAACTAGGCCCATTTTGGTATATTTCATGCCTCCATTTCACCGCCAAATGCGATCAAATAAAAAGAATCGTTCACTTTTTCACAAACTTTAGGTTTCTCACTGAAATTATTTACAAACAGCTTGTGCAATTATGGCATAAATGGTTGTAAATTTTTCTCTGGGATCCCCTTTGTTCAGAAATAGCAGACATATATGGCTTCGACGTTGCTTTATGGTAATTAGAAGGCCGCTAAATGGCACTGCGCACAACACGTGAATTATGCCCAGCAGTGAAGGGGTTAATTAAGTAGCTTGTAGGGTTAATTTTAGCTTTAGTGTAGAGAGCAGCTTCCGCTCTGACACATCAGACCACCTGATCCCTCCCAAAGAGCTCTCTTCCCTCCCCCACCCCACAATTGTCCCCGCCATCTTAAGTACTGGCAGAAAGTCTGTCAGTACTAAAATAAAAAAAAAAGTATTTTGTTTTTAAATAGCATATTTACATATGCTGCCGTGTAGGATCCCGCCCATAGCCCCCAACCTCCCTGATCCCCCCCAAAACAGCTCTCTAACCCTCCCCCTCTGCTTTATTGGGGGCCATCTTGGGTACTGGCAGCTGTCTGCCAGTACCCAGTTTGCAAATAAAAATGTTTTTATTTATTTTTTTCCTTTTTTCTGTAGTTTAGCCCCCCCCCCAGACCAATCCCCCACCCGCTCCCAGATCCCTTAAATTACTTTTATTAGGGATTTTATCCCCCCTTTCTCCGACTTAAAAAATAATAAAAATTAAAAATAATTCTGTAGTGTAGCGGTTCCCACCCGCCGCCTCCCCGTGCACGCCGCAGGCGATCCCGCCCCCCTTTCTGACTTAGACGCCATCGATGGCCGCCCACCCGCCTCCCACTTCAGCTCCCACCCACCAACGAAAGCGGCCATCGATGTCCGGTGCAGAGAGGGCCACAGAGTGAGCTGACGTAAGTGAACGGGATGGGATGTAGGGTGTCAGGAGCTCTTTCAGGTACTGTGGGCCTTGGTTGTTTAAGGCTTTGAAGGTCAGCAGGCCAATTTTAAAATATGTTCGCCATTTAATTGGAAGCCAATGCAGGGAGTGGAGAACAGGTGTTATGTGGCAGGAGCGAGTTTGATTGGCCAATAGTCTGGCTGCTGTGTTTTGTACTGTCTGAAGGTGATGGGCCTCCCAAAAAAAGAACTCCAAGTAGAGTGCATTGCAGTAATATAGCCTAGAGGATACAAATGCATGGATTAATGTTGGCATATCATCCTGTGGAATTAAGTGTTGTATCCTGGCTATGTTTTTCAGATGAAAGTAGGCAGATTTTATTATGGAGGAAATCTGCTGTTTAAAAGATCTATCTTTATTTTAAGAGCAGGAATGTAAAATCTTAGCAGCCAGCCCATTTTACAATGTAGCTGTCAAAGTTTCACTCACCTGTTTTGATCTCTATGATCTTCTGATTAGGTCTTCTTTTTCAAAAGTGCTATTGAACTGAACGTAGTGCGCTACATTCAGTTCAATAGCGCAATCAGACTTGCTGTGATTAGACAGTGCACCTGCAAAGGGCTTTTGAAAAAGAAGACCTAATCAGAAGATCATGGAAATTAGAACAGGTAAGTGAAACGTTGACAGCTTATATCCTTCGATTTTGAAAGCTGTCGCTAAGATAATGTTATGTATTTCTGCACTACGTGCAAAATTGTATAAAATATTGTTTAAGTTTACTGTCCCTTTAATGGAGGAAGAAAATCACACTATAGCACAGTTCTCAGCTCCAGAAGTATATAATGAATCTCGTGATTCAGTGTTTACATTGGAGCGGTTTATGGATATTTGCATAGAAGGTCGATCTTAGGAGCGTGCATTGCAGCAAACGTAGAGAGCAGGTAGAACCGCTCTCTACATCACACAAAGGAGAAAAACACATAAATGGAAGAGGGGTAGAGGAAGGACTCATAGCGAGTAAGAAATAAAATATAACATTTTTACAAAGTTGGTAATAAATTTAAAAAAAATTATGATAGAGAGAATATAACTCATTGTGTAGTTCATTAACAAATCTAGACAGTCCAGACTTGTTTTCCCATAGAAAACCTCTAGAATACATTGTTTCCCGTGCAGCAAAGGATTATGGGTAAGATATGCAAATTAGGTTCACAATGACACACCTTTCTACTTCAAGTCTGCTTTTCAGCAGATTAGATAGATATATATATATATCACATACACAATCAAAATATATATTCCAGAACCATTAAATTTACCATCTATTTTACTATGCAGAATTAACACTTTTTTAAAGTGAATGTAAATTTTGATGCTAAAGTGCCCGGTTTTAAAAAATTTGATTAAAAACAGGGGCACTTTAATTCATCAAAATTTACATTTCACTCCTGTTGTGAAAAAACAACTTAATTTTTAAACTTAACAGCTGCTCCAGCTTCCTCCGGTTGTCGCATGCCATTTCTCAAGTCAGAAATGATGGATGGGTCATCCCCCCAATCACGGCTTCCCCCTGGGGGAATCAGTCTGATTCAATGCTGTGATTGGAAGAAGCCAGATTCCTCATTTTATACCCAGGAAGAGGCTTTGCAACGGGTGGAGGAAGCTGTAGCTGCTGTGAAGATTAAAAAGGTAAGGTTTTTTGTCACAACAGGAGTGAAATGTAAATTTTGATGAATTAAAGTTCCCCTGTTTTTAATCGAATTTTTAAAAACCGGGCACTTTAGCATCAAAATTTACATTTACTTTAATCAACTTTCCAATTGACTTATAGTATCAAATATGTATCATTCATACTTCTAGGGAACAGCAATGCATGGGAGCTAGTTGAACACATCTGGTGAGCCAATGACGAGAGACAAACGTGCGTAGCTAGCTCCCAGTAATGCATTACTGCTGCTCAAGATATGTACATATGCTATTTTAACAAGGATGATATGATAAAGCAAATTAAATTGGAAAGTTGTTTTAACTTGAGTGCCTATCTGAATAGTGAAAGTTTAATTTTGATATTACTTTCCTTTTTAGTGTTTTATATTGGACTCTAACAGTATTTACTAGACCTTTAAAGGGAAATTAAACTCAAACATTTTCTTTCATGATTCAGACAGAGAATACAATTTTAAACAACATTCAAATTTACTTCTATTATCTAATTTGCTTCATTCTTTAGATATCCTTTGTTAAAGAAATAGCAATGCACATGAATGAGCCAATCACATAAATATGTGCAGCCACCAATCAGAAGCTACTGAACCTATCTAGATATGCTTTTCAGGAAAGATTATCAAGAGAATTAAGCAAATTAGAAAGTTGTTAAAAATGGTATTCTCTATCTGAATAATTAAAGAAAAAATGTGGGTTTAATGTCCCTTTAATTAGCTGAGCATAAGATGCGCGTGAAAAAATGTTCCACACATTATTTCTCGCAATACCGCACCTCAATAATTATAAATTAAAATCAGCAATATCACTGCCAAATGTAGCTAACAGGAGCTTAAAACTAGGCTGACCATATTGCCGCTTTAAAAAGGGACACATATGAAAAATACATATGTCAGGGCTGTTTAAAGAAATGGTTTTGCATAAGAACCCTCACATATGTATTTTTCATATGTGTTCCTTCTTAAAGCGGCAATATGGTCAGCCTACTTAAAACCCTTATATGATATATCATACAGCCGCCTGAGGTTACAAACACTAGAAAACTGTTAACACAATCGTCACTCTTTTGCTATTTTTAAAGTATCACAATTCGCGACTAGCAGCAAGTCTTAAATAACAACGCTATAGATCAAATTTGGTACCAAAAATGCTGGTGCAACCATAGCTCGCCATCTTCTCTGGCAGCTAAATAGTTAACACTGCAATTGTTATTGGAACTACGTAAACCGCTGCAAACTGACGTCGTCTACAGCAACTAAATGTCTCATTGCCGCAAGTCACGTCCTTAACCCCGCCCGCTTGCTCTTCTTTGCAGGTATCCTGCGCATGGGCAGCAAATAAAAGCTATTTACTCACTGCGCCATTATAAAATGTACAGTGAAGGCAACAAAACACACGAACCGTGTTTGCTTCTCGAAACCCTGCCGTCAGTGCAAGATACCCAAACATGCTGCTGTACGGTGCCAGCGATTGCAACGAGCATCTTCTATCGCCTCACCTACTCCTTGTCCTGCGATTCCAGAACCTTCCAGACAGTCACTACCATTCTACTTGGAACCACCCTGGGAAGGCAGTGCGCTGACGTCAGCGAGCTCGCAACCAATCGCGACACATCATTTCCCTTGTTTCCAACTGCCATGTTAGCAAGTTCTAGTGCCCCTCCTCCTGCAAAAAGTGGCTTTGTGGAAAACAAAACCTGTTTTCCTAAATGCCGAAATTGTAAAAAAAAAAAAATTACCCAATTAAAATATTGATGTCAGAAAAAAAGTGCTTCTAAGTGTTAGCCAGTATATTTAAAATAATTTAGAACGCTAAACTCAGATTTTACCTTATATTTAATCTAAACATATTGGTGAATATAAATTTGGAGATAAACAGATGATTAAATATACTCTTATTTACAATGACATATTCTATTGATCAGAAAAAATGCGTATTGTAATGCAGACAATAGAGTGACAATCACAATAAAGAAAACTGGTTTGTATTTTGGTTACTACTAGTATGTATTGCACTTTATTTACACTTCTAGTTCTTACTGCTCTGTTGATGTCCTGTCAGTTCGAGATGTGCAGACTGCAGCCACAGACAGGTTTTCTCCCAGTGAAGGGGGAGCAGCAGTCTCAGCAAACACCACCCTCTCCCTTCATTAAGCCAATGACTGCCGCCAACTGCAGGGTCAGGTGGGAGGGGAGCAGCAACCAATCTAGCTCTGGCTGGCGCTCCGGTAGCTGAAAGCTGTATGGTTGGAGGAGGAGAGTATTTGTGTGTGTAGAGACAGAGAGGGGGAGGGAGAAAGAGACTGAGGGAAGAAGAGGGGTGTGTGCGCTGCTGTTAAAAAGCAAAAAGGGGGATCATAATAATTATCAAGGTTTGCAGACCCAGTCCTCGGATGTGTATATTACCGTGCACCCGGTGTGTACATCGCGGCATCGCCGTGTAAAAAAGGGGGTGTAACCGGCTGCACGAGGCACGGGACTGGTGGTTGCCACCGCAGAAGACGGGTCGCGCGGAACGTGTGTCCCGCACGGAAGTGTCAAGCTTACACTTACGAGGTGAGTGGCAACATGGCTGGATATGGTTATAGAGACTGTGTATGGGATGCTGCATATTTTGTAGAGGCCTTCCTGGAAGCTGCCATGGTTTATAACCCCACCCCCTGAGGGACCTGGAGAGCCTCTGAGTTGAGATGGCAGAAGGGTAACACAACCTCTGTGACTTCATATCGCTGTGCACATTATATGGTGCTGTTTATTTGTAAATGTCAGGTGTGGTACCTTTTATTGGACCAGCGTGGTTATAGAGGAAGGAAAATATTCTAATGCATAAGCGTTCAAGACCTCAAAAGTCTGCTCTCCTGATGTAATATTTAAACGTTAAAGCCCCCTTAACCATCTGGTTGCCAGAGAGGGTACTTGCAAAAGGGTTAAGCTAGGGTTATGGATATGTGTAAATGGCAGCTCTGCTTTCTTGCTCAGTAGTACCAAGAATGATATCTAGGTTGCATGGTTACATGTCTTCCTTTACATGCCATTGACTAACAAAAGCAATTCATCACCTAGGTACTTCCATCAATAGCTTTAATCTGCAATTATCAAGTAAGTCTTTGTGTATCTGTGATGATATCTACTTTGGATGCTGATCTTTTAAGAAACATATTCCTGACATATAATGTTTTGGAGAGAAGTTAGTTTTTCTTATGTGCAGAACATTGATTTTACCACTGTATTACGTAATGATCGATTTTAAGAATCTAGATTTCAAAGTATATAAATATCAATTATATACTCGGGCTGTTCACTTCAAGAAAAAAATAAAGATCATTTGTAACTTTAGATTGGCACCTTGTGCATATATGTGGTCCTAATGTTGGATCATTTGCAGTTACTTATTGGTACTTCTGCTCAGTGCATGTACCTGCCATTCAAATCTATCACTGCAGAATTTGTTGGCGCTCTACAAATAACTGATAATAAATAATAATGCATGAGCGCATATGCACCAATCAGCTAGTATGTACACTACAGTGCAAGAAAAAGGGATGGATCAACGTTTTAAAGTATTGAAGGCAAATGAAACCCAAAATTGATCTTTCATGATTCAGATAGAGCATACATTTTTTAGCAGCTTTCTTATTTACTTCTATAATCAAATTTTCTTCATTCTCTTAGTACTTTTTTGTTTTTTTTTTGTTGAAAAGCAGGAATGTATGCATAGCAGCCAGCCCATTTCTGGAGCACTAAATGGCAGCGATTTTGCAAGAATGTTATCCATTTGCAAGAGCACTAGATGGCAGCACTATTTCCTGCCATGTAGTGTCCTAGACGCCTACCTAGGTATCTCTTCAACACAGAATATCAAAGCAAATTTTACCAATATGAGTAAATTGGAAACTTTTTTTTAAAATGTTATGCTCTGTCTGACTCACAAAATATTTTTTTTGGGTTCATATTCCTTTAATGTAGCCTTTTTAAAACCCTTTATTTTGCCAACTGAGTTATGATAATACAGGTATACCTTACTTTACAGCGCTTCACTAATACAGCGCTTTGTGAAGCTTAAAGGGACACTGAACCCCAATTTTTTCTTTCATGATTCAGATAGAACATGCAATTTTAAGCAACTTTCTAATTTACTCCTATTATCATTTTTCTTCTTCGTTCTCTTGCTATCTTTATTTGAAAAAGACATCTAAGCTTTTTTTCTTGGTTTAGTACTATGGACAGCACTTTTTTATTGTTGGATGAATTTATCCACCAATCAGCAAGGACAACCCAGGTTGTTTACCAAAAATGGGCCTGCATCTAAACTTACATTCTTGCATTTCAAATAAAGATACCAAAGAGAATAAAGAAAATTTGATAATAGAAGTAAATTAGAAAGCTGCTAAAAATTTCATGCTCTATCTGAATCACAAAAGAAAACATTTGGGTTCAGTGTCAACCTCCAAGGATTTTTAAACAGTGCTGTAATCTTCATGAGATTGCGAGAAAAGTGACTGGACCCATTTTGTTATGCAGAGTTCACTCTGTTTACAGCATTACAGTGCAATCTGTGTCTGTGTTATAGTCTGGCAAAATTTACTACAGTAATTGTCACTATTTTACAGGTACAGTATTTACTGAATACTAATTAAATGCTGTGTAAGTGTTAAACTAAACGTAGCACTATTATACCCCTAATATATGTTAGTTCAAACATGTTTTTAAACACACTGGCAAGTGAAAAGAAAGCTAAAACCGCCTTGTTTCACTTTAAGGCGTTTTTCGCTTTACAAAAGGGCTTCGGTCCCTAACCCGCTGTATGAGCGGGGTATACCTGTATGCTGTAGGCCCCAGTATAGAATTGATGTTAGAGACATTTCAGCTCACCTACTTTTAAAATATTTAATCGCATAAATGGAAGGGTTTACAAATTCTACTTCAAATTAAAGTTTTCTACTAGTTAGTCTATTGTTTGGAACTTTATATCTGACATTTCCCCCCCCATCAGTACAGTGTCCAATCAGATGACATATTCAAATGTAATAATGAGAAATGAGCATGTATGCGCTCCATTCCTCAGAATTCTCCATCAATCCATCATGGCTGCTTCTGTGCATTACCTGGTTAGGACATGGCTATGGTTGTTGGTATTTTGTGCATAAACAACACAATTGTGTTCTGGTACTCATCTCCAGAGTGTCTGTTCTCTGATTGGCTTCCAAACAGACAACAATTAGCAGGCAGTGGAAATAAATTATTTCTTATCTGCGAAAATCCTGAAGAGGAAGTATTTGCTAAAGTACTTTGTTAGGTTTCTTTCTAAAACAAATTGTTCTGCTAAAGTAAAAAAAATACACTGGAATGTTGATAGTCAATACCATAATTGTTAAAGTTACTAATCACAAAAAATCTGAAGGTAGTTTTACTAACGTTTTGCATATTTATATCTGAACAACCTGTGAGGCCTTGAAAGCTTATTTTGTCCTTTTTAAGTATACATTCATTACGAACTTTCACAAGCTAAAGAGAAAAGTCTCACTGGGACTTATACTGCAATACCTCCTTTCCATTAATTATATGAATAATCAACTCTCAGGAATACACGGATCGCATATCTGGTTTAAAATAAAAACAAAGTGATGTTTGTTTATGTGTTAGTGTGTTGCACAGTATTGGTTGTCAGAAATGTAAAGTGCAATGTTGAGTGACATTCAGGTATCCTTTGTGCTGGGACCAGATAGGCCTATACAGTAATACTTTGAATTAAATAATAAATGTATTGTAAATTTGTGATAGAACAATATTTTATTTTGAATGTTGCTTGTACAGCCAGCACCTTTGTGTGCAGATGCAGGAAGCTAATTGGGTGTAGTCACTGTGCATGGTGCTGTGTTGAACAAAAAACACATAATTTGAGACCATTTCTTTCATCCCCCCCACTACATTTATATGATCGTTATTTTAGTTATTATGTAAACGGCAAATAGCCTCATAAAATTAGAATGCCCCTTTAAATATGTAACTAAAGTGCCTGGATTCATTTGGCCCAGATAACCATTTCATATTTGTGTACTGTGCTTGGTAGCGCTCATCGTTTACGTATGTATGTCTAGTGCTTTGCGTATAATTGGTGAGATCATTATTTCTGGTGTGTATGCTCTGCCTCAGTGCCTTTCTAATGGCTGAAGAGCAGATGTCATCACTAGCCACATCCTGAGGGATGTAGTGTATTTTCCCCTGTGTGGCACAAGGTGATGGAGAAAGAAGTATTATTTGTTCTATGCAGTATTGTATAGGGAAATAGTTTGTTTATGCCCAAGTTACCATCAATCCAGGCTGCTACAAGCTTTGCACTTGCAGTACAAGTTATTCATTGCTTTTACGTTCCCTTTTCATATCTGTCTCTCTGTCATTCACCCCTGTATATGTATGTATGTGCATAGGAAAACATGGTTTTGTATTTAATTATTTGCATAGTAATTTAACTGGGGTTTTTATGTCTAAA